>NC_133602.1:506793-564453 GCF_964106895.1 Numenius arquata | reverse complement strand
GGGGGGTCAGAAAGTCCATCGATCCTGTAGGTGGCTTTCGCTGCTGAAGCCGTTCCCGGCCGAGGCCTCGGGGTTCTGCGTTTGCCGGGTGGAATCTTCCCCTTTGAGGCTTTTCCTGCAGACGGGACACGTGTCGTGCTGCCGGAGAGACGGGGATTCAGGGAAACGACATGGGGGGGGGGGCTGCTTTCCCCATGGAGGGGGGACCGCTTTCCCCACGGGGGTTTGAGCCCGTCACCCTCGCAGGGCTTGGCTTGGAGCTGGAGAGCTCTTGGAGCCCCCCCAGACCACGTCAGAGCCCCCACCCCCCCCAGCCAAATAGTAACACACACACCCCCCCCCAGACCACATCGGAACCCCCACCACCACGTCACAGCCCCCCCAGACCACGTCACAGCCCCCCAACCAAATGGGAGCCCCCCCAGACCACATTGCAGCCCCCCCAGACCAAATCACAACCCCTCCTGACCACGTCAGAGCCCCCCACACCACGTCAGAACATATTGCAGACCCCCAGACCATGCCTGAGCCCCCCCGAGCCATCGGAGATCCCCCCAGACCACGTTGGAGAACCCCCAACCAAATCAGAGCCCCCCCACCAAATGGGAGCCCCCCCAGACCACATCACAGCCCCCCAACCAAATGGGAGCCCCCCTAGACCACGTAGGAGCCCCCCCAACCAAATCAGAGACCCCCCCACAGGCCACATCAGAGTCCCTTAGAACACATCACAGCCCCCCAGACCATGTCTGAGCCGCCCCCCCTCCGGGATCACATCGGAGCCCCCCCAACCAAACCAGAGCCCCCTGGACCACATCAGAGACCCCCAACCAAATCATAGCCCCCCCCCCGCCCCCCCCAGGACCACATCACAGCCTCTTAGAAAAACGTTGCAGCCCCCCAGACCATGTCAGAGCCCCCCTCAGATGCCATCACAGCCCCCCCAGACCTCATCGGAACCCCCCCAAGACCCCGTCGGCGGGTTCTTACCAGCTCTAACCAGGGCACGATGCAGTTGCTGTGGAAGAAGTGGTTGCAGGGCAACTGCCGGACCTGCTCGGCCACCGTGTAGTCCTCTTTGCAGACAGGACACTCCAAACCCGTATCTGGAAGAAAGGGAGAAGGCAAAAAAGGGGTGAAGCTTTGCCCCCCCCCCCCGCCCCCACCCAGGGAATACAAACCCCCCCATCTGTTCGTGTATACCCTCAGCAAGTTTGCTGACGATACAAAACCGGGAGGGAGGGGGTGACACCCCAGAAGGCTGTGCCACCATCCAGAGAGAGAGTTGGGCAGAGAGGAACCTGATGAAGTTCAACCAGGACAAGTGTCGGGTCCTGCACCCAGGGGAGGAAGAACCCCCCGCACCAGGACAGCTTGGGGGTGACCTGCTGGAGAACAGCTCTGAGGAGAAAGACCTGGGAGTCCTGGTGGACAACAGGATGCCCAGGAGCCAGCAATGGGCCCTGGTGGCCAAGAAGGCCAATGGCATCCTGGGGGGCATCAGGAAGAGTGTGACCAGCAGGTGGAGGGAGGTCATCCTCCCCCTCTGCTCTGCCCTGGGGAGGCCCCACCTGGAGCACTGGGACCAGTTCTGGGCTCCCCAGTTCCAGAAGGACGGGGAACTGCTGGAGAGGGTCCAGCAAAGGGCTACGAGGATGATGAGGGGCCTGGAGCATCTCTCTGATGAGGAAAGGCTGAGGGACTTGGGGCTTTTGAGTCTGGAGAAGAGAAGACTGAGGGGGGATCTGATCAACGCCTGGAAATACTTCAAGGGTGGGTGTCAGGAGGATGGGGCCAGGCTTTTTCCAGTGGTGCCCAGTGACGGGACAAGAGGGAACAGGCACAAACTGGGACAGGGGAAGTTCCATCTCAACATGAGGAGGAACTTCTTTGCTGTGAGGGTGGCAGAGCCCTGGAAGAGGCTGCCCAGAGAGGTGGTGGAGTCTCCTTCTCTGGAGACATTCAAACCCTCCTGGACACGTTCCTGTGGGACCTGCTCTGGGTGGACCTGCTCTGGCAGGGGGTGGGACTAGATGATCTCCGGAGGTCCCTTCCAGCCCCATGTGATTCTGTGTACAACCCACCGGGGGCCGGGCGGTGGCATTCAGCACCCAGGTCCCAAAGAAATTCCCTCCCCCTTCCCTGCGGACGAGCGAAATAACCAAACTAGGGGTATTTTGAGTCCCGCTAAAACTCAGTCCCGACTTCAGTCCCACCAAAACCTCCTCGCCCAGAATGGGGGTGGGTTTGGGAGGCTGGGGGGACGGATATTTCCATCGCACACCCTCCTCCTGCTGCACCATCGACCACTAGAGACGGCAAAAAAGCCTGATTTCCTTCGTGGCCGGCCCAAAATGCACAGCCAGATGTCCTGGCCACCGGGCCACCGAGCTCCCAGCCTCTCTCGCCCGGCTCCGGCAACACCAAGGGGCGAGACCAAGCATGACAGCATGGAAATTCAGCTGCTTCTTGGCTCCCCCAGACAAGGAGAGGAGACGCGGGTTATATAAAAAGCACCGGATAAAAATATCCGTTGTGGAAACGGCTTCTTCTCATCAAAACCGTTTGTCTTTAAACGGAGCGTTTTAGTTCCCAGTAACGGGGGAGTTGGGAGGGAAAGGGATCCTTCGAGCGGCCTTCGGAGACAGCCCTCGGAAAACCCGAGGAGAAAAAGCCCCGGGATGAACTAATTGCAAAAGCAGAAACGTTGGGAGAAGCCCGTGGGTCTTCGCTGCCAGCTGGGCCCGAGGACCTGCCCCTTCCACACATTTCCAGAGCAGTTGGGTGGGAATTCGCTCCGAGCCTCGTCCCCCCCGGGCCCCGCCAGGAGCCAATTTGGAAGGGAAGAAAGCCCTGGCTCTAACGAGACCGTAAACAACAGCCCAAACAGAAGATTTCAGGAGAAGGTAAAGCCATCAGGGGGTTGGGAGGCCAAAAAGGCGGCGCTCAGGCTCTGCAGAAGGAAGAGGGTCTTTGCTGATGGCCTGAACTGGTGGAGATTGGAGAGTCCCCGGAGAAGCGACCACCAGAGACGGTGGTAGAAAAGCTCAGGATCTCCCGAGCTCGAAGAACTGAGTGTTTCCAGCCTGAATCTTGGCAGGGATGGAGGATGGAGCAGCCTCTGACCCTCCCGCATCACAGCGAAGAGCCCGATCCTCAGCAGAGGGAGGTGGGGGAAGCTCAGGAGATGAGGGACATCGGACGCCGGCACCAATTTTCACCTACCGACTTGTTCCTGAGTTACTGTCACCGTCGGGAGAGACGAGATCTTCTCCTTGTCGGCTGGAGGTGGTCCCGTGTTCTCCAGCTGCCCCAGGAGCTGCAGAGAAGAAGACAAGCCGTGCTCAGGAGCAGGGACGGGGTATCGTCACACAGACACCGAGACCACTATGTCCCCACCAGCAGAGAGCCCAGCACGAGCAGCTCAGCCCAGTCCATCGCCAGGGCTGTCCCCAGACCTGCCCCTAAAGCTCCTTGAAGCAACAGATCTCACCGGCTTCCCAGACGAGCCCAGAAACACTCCCATTGCCCAGCCCTAGGAGCAAACTGGGGCCATTTCATCCCAGTTTAGACACTCGGTGCGCTGGTGACCATTCCCTCCTCTGCAGCAACACTTTTGGTGCTCAAACCTTCCTTTCACGCCCTTCAACCCCACTTCTAACATCGCTGCCCTCCAGGTATTTTCTCTTTGCACCAACAGCTGGGGACCGAAGGGCCTGGCTGGGAAGGGAGACGTGGCCACGGACAGGGGAGAAGGTGCCAAGCTCCTCCCGAAGGATTTTGAACTGAAAGGGAGTCAATAGAGATGTTCTGAGAAGAGAAAGAACCTTGTACTGAAGAAACAAAGGAGATGGGAGACCTTCTGCCTCTCCCGGGACCTCACCAGGGTGTCAGGAGGAACGGGGTGACCTCCCAGGGCTACAAAGAGAAGGGACTCAGCCCGTCCCAAAGCCTCAACTCCCGGGGGGCTCCTCCATCTCCTGTGCGGAGCCTCAGACGTTGAACACGGGCTGAGCTCGAGCCACAGCAACGGTGCTGCCACCACCTCTTTTCCCAGTGTCACACTTTCATGACTCACGGGGATTTCATACTGTTAAGACCTCGATTCACCCCACAATCAGCTCAAACTGGTTCCAACGTGGCCAGGGCGAGCGCGGAAAAGCGTTTGTAGGAGCCTCGTTTAACTCTGGAGGCCACGTGAAGATGCCCAGGGTGACAGGAAACCCCCGGACGGGCAGAGTGGCTGCTCCAGACCCAGGAGGGACCCTGGTGGTGCCGCACACCCAGCCCAAATGCCACCCGTGACACCAACTCCACGGCAGAGCGCTCGCCGGGGCTCGTTCTGCTGCGCTGGGTGTGGGGTGGGAGGAGGAAGGTGCCGTCTCGGAGCGGCCACGTGGGCCACGGGCTCGTTTTGGGAAGCGGTGAGTAAGGCAAGCGAGGAGGGGCGGGTGACGCAGCCCCTGGGAAGCCGGGGGCTACTTCTGACTGGCAGCAGATGGCTCTGCCGGGTGCTTTGGGAGGCGTCAGCACACCAACAGCAGCCAAATTAGCTCTCGGTAAAGAATTTGTCTGCTCTTCCCATCCCCGTGATGCCAACGTCCTGGAAGAGGCTGTTTGCGGAGGGAGGGCAGACACCCCCGGATCCTCAAGGGATCAGACAATAATTTCCAGGGAACGGGAGCAGACTCAGCTCATCCCTCCACAAACCACAGGGGGAAACGGCTCCCGGCTGCAAAGGGCTGAATTTGGGGAGAAATCCAGGGCTTACGCTGGGGTTTTTCATCTTTTTGCGTCTGCTGAGCCTGTAGCAAGGAACCTGCGAGGCTTGTACCGCCCCTGGGGTGACAAAGAGGGGAATTATTTCCTGTATTTCCACGGAATAAGATCCAACCCCAGCTCCTGGAGCCTCTGAAGGGGCAGGGAACAAGCAGCCACCAAACCAGACACCAATAGCCTGTTCTTAAGTCCTCACCCGAAACCCAGGGCTCGTCTCCAGCCGTGGAACGGACCAAAGAGGGGCACAGAAACTTGTAGGCACAAAAGGGGCACAGAAACTTGTAGGCACAGATTAAAGGGCCAGACCAGCCAGTTTGAGACTTCACTCCACCCAGGTGGGTCTTACCTGGGTGACAATAGCATCAAGGCCGCTCTGTCCCCAGGCGTAGTCCCCGGGATTGGAGTGCAACATCCCACTCCTGCGGACAGGAGCAGAGAGTCAAGGAAACCATTTCACTCCCCCCCCCACCCCTAAACCAGCCCCCGAGGGTTTACAGAATCCTCCCCAAAGAAGCCCCACTGGGGGGACGGAGCTCTCGGGGACCAGATGGTGGCTGTTCACCGGTGGGGACAGTCGTGACCAAAGCCATGGTGTAAACCACGCTCACTACTCACCAGGAAAAAGGGTGTTGTGAGCCAGGAATCGCTGAGTTTGCAAAAAACCCCGCAAAGATCTGCTGTATTATTCTAAAGAGGGAGGAATCGAAAGAGAAAAGGGGGGGGCGGAAAAAGGGACAAGTTGAGCAAACAAATACGTGGCGACAGCGAGAGTTTAGCAAGAACGGGTGGCATAAGGACGAAATGCTGCTGGGATCGATGGCGGCCACGTTGCTGGAAGCCTCACGCCCAGGTGGGGAGAAGGGTGAGCCCCAAGACAGAGCTCTGGGAGGAAGAGGAAGGAGGGATGGCTCACTCCTCGGAGTGTGGGAGGGCTTGGAGGAGAGGGAGAGGAAATGACTGAGTTTCCCAAGCACTGACTCGTTTCCCTGCGGTGAGGGGTTGGCACCGTTACAGGCAAAAACCCACCTTTTCCCACCAAGTGGCTTCGATTCCCGTCCGGGGCGGGGTGGGGGGGGGGCAAAGGAAAGAGCAACCCATGTGAAAACCTGCAGTTTTGGGGTCTGAGGGTCACCCCCCATAAGTGCCAGGATCCCATTTAAACAGGTTTCTCCCCCAAATCCCGTATTTTTCCACTGATGAAGGAGGGAAACACCTCCAGGGGGTAATTTAATTTAGGCACTCACCCTTCAATGGCAGGAGACCTGTCGGGGCGGGAGCTGCCCCGGGATCTGTACCTCCGCGTCATGGGCAATCGGGGGGGTCGGCTTGGTCCCCAGAGGTCGGCGTGGGCTTGGTGGCCCCTTTCGTTGTCCCTGCTGTCTTGATCCAGTGAGCTGCTACTTAGGAAGGGTCTGAAGTCAGGAAAGAACATCGTGTGGTCCAAATGGTCCCAAAGCTGAGGGGGGAGAGAAGGGGGAGACACATCGCCGTAATCCTGGGGACTCCACTGCTGACACGGGGGGGGCAGAGAAGTCCACCTCGACGGAAGCAACGCAAATTCCTACGGTTACCATGGCTCCCAGAAGAAAAGTCTGGCAAAAACCACTTAATTATAGCCCAAGCTAATCAGCTCTACAACCCCCGGGAAGACCAACACGTCGGCTCTTTCCTGCCACGTACAGATCCCAACAACATCTATTTTGTTAAGCCCTCCCCCCCCCAGCCCAGGACACTGCGAGGGTTGGAATTTGAGGAAGGATAATACTGGACGCCCAGGCCCCACATCCATGGGCTCATCGGGTGCTCTGGGTCCTCACAGCCAAGGGTGGCAAATGGATGTGGCCGAAAGAACCCAAATACAGCCCCGAGAAGGAGGGTTCGTGTCTCTGGTTGTGTCCTCGGGTTTGATGGACCCGACACGGCAGGACAGAGCAGCACGAAACGGCCAATAATTAAAGGTCTCGCACATCTAACGCTGTGTTGCGGGTCCCTCCACACAATTAAAGCCACCTCCTGGCCCTACGGCAGGTCCACCTGCTGCTGGTGGGGCAAAAACCCCACCAGCTCCTTGACCAAGTCAAATCGCCAGCACTGAGCCTCCCCGAGGGGGAGCAGGGACACAAATCCAGAGCTGCTGGGGGGTCACCAACGGATTTCTGCAGAGCTCCTGGCCACACACCCCACTGCGGAGAAACCACGGGGTGCAGGAAAACACCCAGGAACCAGGAGCATCCTCATCCCGAGCCACAGCTCAGAGCCGAGAGCCCCTTCGGCCACCCTCACCTGAAAAACCCATTTGGTTTTATTCCTTCCACAATTCACCCACGGCTTAAACCAACAGCTGAAGGAGGGCACTGGAGGTTTACCATGTGGGTTTATGAAATAAAAAATAATTGTAGGACACAACAAAATAAGGAGTATGAGACAAGAAACGTCCCCCGTGTGCCACGTGCTGCTCACGCTCAATGCACCCCAGGCCTGGCTCCGTGCTGAAAAAAGTGATATCGGGAGGAGCAGTGCCCTCGGATTCGCTGCGGGAACGAAGCGCCACAGAGAAGAACACCGGTGCTGCTCTCCTTTTATCCGTACTAGACCCACAGCACGCGTTACGACACGATCAGAGCAGCTTAATTTCCATTTCACAGCAAATTAGCTCGCTTTACACGTCTCTTCCATCGCCCGCTTCAAGCTGGTATCGGAGGGAAGGGAGAAGTCAAGTTTATGACCTCTTCTCCGCATTAATACCCCGCAGACGAGGCTTCTGCTCGTTCTCCCGCTGGTTATGATCAAGATACAGCTCTGCCCGCCTGCAGCCAGGCTGCCGAGAGAAGACTTTCATTTATTATTAATCCTAAAAGCCATTTAAATTTACATAGCGCCTTTCTTTCATGCGGCGGCATCCCGAAGCTCTTTGTAAAGCCTCACGTGGGCTATAAGCCGAGATCACTTTATCTCGCCAAAACAGGGGCATGTTCTGGGCGACGGGGTTGGGGAGGAGCAGTATAAAAGCAACGGGTTTGTTGGGGAGATAAATGGATCCAGCTGAAGAGGAGGGGAGGAGAGGGAAACGTGGAGGGGAACAGGAGGGATCCAGACCCGAAAAAGCAAAGCCGTAGAGGAATTTCAGCTATTTGGTGCCCCTCTTTCTGGCGCTGAAGGCGGTGGCTTTGTTGCAGCGGGCGCAGGAGGGCTCAGCAACAGGGCAGCCCCCCAAATCTACCCGGGGATGACCACGGCCGAGGAGCTGTGACCCAAAGCATCGGGGAGCTCTTCTGGCAGGACCGAGGAACCTAAATCTCCTCAATAACCAAGCAAACAAATAACCTGATCGCTGAGCAAGGCCGGCGGGCAGAGGAGACGCAGAGACATTTTATTCCCATCTGTTTTCCTGAAGGGAAATAGAGCCCCGAGGAACGGAGCCTGAGATCAGAGCCTTCTCCGGGCTCTGGAAGAGGAACTGCCAGCACAGCCAGAGCCCGGGGTGACTCAGGAGAGGCCACAGCACGAGTTGAGGGTGAGTATTTGCAGAGTTTGACTCAGGCTGTTCCAGACTTTAGGTAATGGGGTAAGAAAAGACGCTTCCAGCCCCTGCTCCGAGCTCCACACAACCGAATTACAGGACACGGACTTTATTACGAGTTTGGACTTTTTAGAAAGTTGCAGTTCTGGTAAAACTGGGAGCAGCAATGAGCAGAGAGGAAAGGGCAGTCAGGCAACACCCTCCCCGGCTGGCTATGCATCACCAACACCCGTCCAGCATCTGCCAGCACCAGGGGCCAGGGTGTCTTTCCTTCTTTTCCTGCCCTGCCCAGTGAGCAAACTGCTGGCAGCGTCAAGAGTCTCCTCAAAACCTGCCAAGTTCCTGAAAACTCCTCAGAAGATCAATTGCCCTTTTTCCAAGGCAGCAAGCGAAGATGCCTTCACGGACTGCACCTGGAGCTGAGACCGAAAACCTCTTCACGGCTAGCTTAAAAAGAAAAATAAAAGCAAGAGAGCAAAACTCACCTCTGCGAACTGTGTGGACGGGCCGTCGTCTATGCCACTGCCATCTAGAAAACTGAAGGAAAATAGTTTTCTGTGAGTGCCACCCCCTCCAGAAAGCAGCTCCCCGTGCGGGTTAAACACAGGTGGGAGCGAACGCGAGCACGACAGACCTGTGTGGGCAGAGAGAGAAAGGGCTGAGCAAACCCAGCCCGCCCGTGCCAACACAGCGGAGTCACTCCCGGGGACAGAAGAGGACTAGTAAAGCTAAAAAAGGCTTGTTTATGTGCACGCTATCCGCAAAACTGGTTTCTAACCATCTGGACCCTGGAAGAGTCGCCTAAGAGGAGGCCGACGACAAGGCTGCCTTTGGGGCCTAGGACAAAGCCGCCTTTTGAGGCCTAGGACGAGGCCTGCGAGGCCGCCTTTGGGGGGCCTAGGACGAGGCCTGCGAGGCCGCCTTTGGGGGGCCTAGGACGAGGCCTGCGAGGCCGCCTTTTGAGGTGTAGCATTCTGCAAACGGGATCGTGCGCTGAGCGCCCCACAGGACCCCTCCAGCCTTGCCTTAAGTGACAGGTATACACTTTAAGAAGAGAACATAGTGTGACATGAAGTCCTCTCCCCCTCTGCGAATTCCTGCTGCGGCAAGTCTCGGAGAGCAAAGGTTCACGTAACCACTGGTGCCCTTTCATCTTGCCTACCCTCAACCCAAATAAAGCCGTTTTCTCAGCAATTACTCAAGACCAAATATAGTAAGGACTGAAAAGGCATCATTTTGGATCCCTAATTTGCCGACCAGTGACTAAATCCGAGGGAAAAAAGGTATTTCTTTCTCTCTCGGCCTGAGCTGTGAGACTGGAGACGTGGTCAGGAGCCTGCGTTGGGGCCAACAGGGGCAAAAAGGTCCCGTGAGTCACTGAGATAAAAACTTGAGTTCTAAAAAAAGTCTGACAGAGCCTCAAAAACCCGTAAGTGGCATTTGTTCACAGGACCTTAATTCACAACTCCCATTTTCTTGGAAGTCTTCCCCGAGCCCCTCCGTGAGGCTCTAGCACGACACCAACGGCCGCTTGTATTTTCCTTCTCATCCAGTATTAAGTCCAAATTCACACTAAAATATAGATTTTCTTTTGCATTCCTTATTTTATCCTTGTTGTCCACAGTTTTTAGAAGCTTTACACCGGACATCTTACAAACCCAGAAGATACGTGAGCCTGTGGTAAAACAAGTGGTGCCTCCATGGCTACGTTACCTGGAATCATCTGTGACTTCTTCGATAAAGCCGGATTCACATCTCGGGCAAGTGTATTCCTGAGGAGACAAGAGGAAACTGGTTTTAGCCACCCAGCTTGCCATTTCGGGAAAAAAGAGCTCAAAAATAGAGAGTTCCCGGAGCACAACATGGATTCCTGATCTCCACCTCCCTGGAAGACCAGAGTTTCGGTTTCATTAAGAGGATTTTGAAGCCGGGTGGTTACAGCAGAAATTCTTAACCCCAATTGAGAATTGTGGAGCAGAAAAAGCCACGGCCATGCGGAGATCCTGGGTTCGGCACCAGCGGATGGAAGAGCTGTTCGCAGGGAACCACGGAGGCAGCGGGAGCTTTTAGGAGCAGCAGGGAAGATTTCTTTAGAGGAGAAAAATTCCTCAGTTTTCATTCTGTGGATCTGCTTCAATTTAGGGCAAAACCAAAAAGTACCTCCAGATCCTCCCTCCCTGTCCCGTCCCGCGGCAGGAGACAGAGGCCTCCCAAAACCCACGCTCCGGGCAGTGATTTTCCAGCCTGTGATTTGTGGCTCCTCTGTCCAAAAATAAAAGCTTCCTGATAAGAGTCTCTCTTTCTTTACTCACGCTTCCCAGACCACAGATAAAAACCCTCCCAGCCTCCAGCCCTCGGCATCCAATCCCGCTGCCCAGACCCGGAGCTGGACGAGGAAGAGGAAATATAAGAGACGCGCTAGTTCCTCCACTTGACCCAGCTCCTCCTCTGAATTCCCAATGCCCTGCCGAGCTCGGGGATCCGATCGAATTCCTGGCGCAGCGTTACCAGAGCCGGGCCGCAGGTGAGACATCTCCCGGCCCCGTAACACAACCCCTTTGCGGAATCAGCTCCAAATTCTCCCACATCTTTTTTTTTTTTCCCCTCCTCGCTTTCACAAAACACAAGCTTCACCTTCCCATCCCGGCCCTGTATCCTTTTCCCACCCAATCTGAATTTCCCTGGGAACGGCACATAAGCTCCAGGGATGGAGAAGAGCACAGCAGGGGGGCTGCCCACAGCAGCTTTGCTTCCCAAACCTTCGGGACCCCCCAAAAGCCCACGACGGGAGAGGTCGAGCGCAGGATTTTTCACAAAGGCCCATTTAGGGCAGCCAAACGCGTGGTGGATTTTTCAAAAGAGCTTCAGCAGCGAGTATAATGGGAACTGATGGGTGGTGAGCTCTTAAAAAGGGGGAAAAAAAACCAACCAAACCACCCCATCTGGGGTTTTCGGCTTTGCATCCGTGAATTGTGAGGCTGAAGAGAAAGGACACGTGGGTTTGGAAGAGGGACGTGCGGTGCTGGGTTCTGCGGAGGAGAAAATTGTGGGGCTAAATCCCCCCAGGGAGAGCAAACCCGGCTGCGTGGCTGGGAAAAGGGGGGGTGCAGCACAGACCCACCTCTGAATAAAAATGACAATGCAGGGAAGAAGGAAAAAAAAGAGCTTTTTTAGGGTGGGGAAAAGGCTGTGTGAAAGGCAGAGCACTCTCAGGTGTCCCTCTTCAGAGAGGCTGGGTCTCAACTGCAAGCTAGAAGCAAGGAGCAGCGTGGTGTTTCTCAAAAAGAAATGAATACCAAGCGAATCAAAAGCCAGGCACTAAAATACGGGGTCAAAAAGCTCATTTCACACCGTACCACCTCATTTCACACCGTCCCGCCGGGCTTCAGAGCGATACACAACCAGGAGGACATTCCGCGCTGCCTAAAAAAATCCTTCACTTCCCTCATTTCCAGCATTTTCCTTCTCAAAACGACCACATTAGAAAGATGATTTGGTTTTGGTTTTTTTTTTTTTCTTTTTTTTTTTTTTTTAACTCTCTAAACTTAGCAGCGGGCCGTGCCATCGGGGACGCTGCGGGTCCGATGCATTTCTGGAAGCTTTTGAATGTCGCTTTTTTTTTTTTTTTTCTCCTGTTATAATCTGTATGGAAATTACCAGCATCTTGCCCAGAAGCTCGAATGTAGAGTCAGAGCCTGAAGAGAGATAAAAATGGCATTTGGGATAAATAGCAACGGGAGGGGGAGAGGGAGAAAGGAAACCAGAACAGACGAGGGGAGGCGGGTGGGATACTGCAGAGCCACCGCGTGCACGGAGAGGCACCAGCCCTTCGTCCCACCTCCCCGCTTTCTGCCAGAGGTTTAGGGTCTCTGATGGAGCCCCCTGCAAAGAAGGAGCTCCGGGGGTGCCCCACGTTCCCAAAAATTACCACCGTGAGCAGGGTGAGCGCAGGGATCTCATTCCTCAAGCGGGATCCAGCCACGGCGCAAAGAAAAAGCCATTCCAGGGAGGAACGGCAGCATCCTGTGGCTCCCACTCCCCTTCAACCTGGTGCTTGGTGTTTCCCAGAAGGAAAAATAAAAAGGAAATCCCACCAGGAGCCCTCGGCTCTGCCCAACGGGAGCCCGTTGTGCCCTGCTGATGGGAGACGCAGGCTCGTTAGCGAGAGGAAAGGAGCCGGCTCGTTTCCGAAGTAGCCGGAACCGGGTGGCACGTACGCCTCTGGTGGGAGCGACGTTGCTAGACCTGATCCTACAGAATCGATGAACTTGGTGGTGTTTCAGCCTCTGGTTTGTGGGTCTGCGCACCCAGGCAGTCCCATCTCCCACCCCCCCAGTTAGGAAAAGACCCCCGTGGCACCAGCACACAAGCCGGGACTGTGTCCCTCACCCCATGAGCTCAACACCTTTTCCCCAGGTCCTCCTCGAGGCAGCTTCTTCCATCAACACGGATTTTTACCACCCAAGGACTTTCCTCGTGCTACACGTCGGCCGTGAAGGCTGCGGCCAGAGGGTGTTGAGAAGCCAGAAACATAAAGTGTCTTTAAAAGGGTCAATTCTTGAAGGATTGTGATTCTTAAACGCAACCACAGGGACGGTCTCCAGCTCAGGAGATGCTTCAGCCCGGGGAGGTCCAGAAGAAAGTAACCTCAGTAACCTCTCCTTTGTCACCACCTTGTCCCTTATCCCTTCCCTGGTCCCTCTCAGAAAGAAGAGCCAGGGCTCAGGTGACACAAGACAGCTAATTTCATGAAAAAAAAAACAAACCCAAAACCCTTATAGATGTTTTTTCTTTAAATTATTTTGCCAAGAGGAGATGAAGCAGTTGTCACAGCGGACAGCAGGGGACATCAAAGGCTCTGGACACCCCTTACCTGCTCCCTCCTGTACGAACCACGTGCCATCTCCTCTGCCCCAGGACCCCACCTCAGAACCTGCTGCTGCTGCTTCTTCTTCCCCCCCAGAGCAAGGACAGAGCCGTTCGAGAGACGCAGACGCACCTTCGCTATAAATATTCATGGCGTTGTCACCAGTGTCACAGACGGGGACTGTCACATCCTAACCTTGACTCCGTTTCAGCGTTGCCGCTGGTTCTTCAGCCGATTCAAGCGTTTCAAGGGAAACTCCATCACCGAAACGCTGGGGGTGGCAGCTTTTAACCGAGCCTGGCACCGGGTGGAAGGTCCATCATCCTCAGCCTTCATCCAGAGCTCAAGGGTAAGGGAACGTGAAGCTACAACAGCTCTTTTCCCAGCTGAGACCCTCCGGCTTCACACCAGCGAAGGGGACAGGATATTTCGGCGTGGACAGGAGCCCAGCAGGGATAAAACCAGCCACAGCAGGGATTAGAAGCGGGATCACTCCATCCTCCTCCCACCACCCCTGGAGAGGGCAGAACGGGGCCGAACCGAGCACACCCGGCAGCAGTCGGCACTGCAGGAGCTCAGATCCCTGCTCAGCTTTGCCTCCATCCAGCCACACGTTCTCTTTTTTCTTGGTTTTTTCCTCCCCGCTTTAAAACAAGAACAGATCCGTGGGGCTGCGGCCCCGTCAGGACAAGCGTTGCCGCACACGGCAAACTGAAATCGCCGGCAGGGGACGGCGTTAAACAGCAGCCGATTCCCAGCATCAGACCAGGGCTGCGTTCCAGCTGCTGGGGCAGGAAGGAACGGAACCCATCAAAGACCCGCCGCAACCCAATGGAGTCCATCAAAGACCCAACGCGAGACCAGTGCAAGCCCATCAAAGACCCAACGCGAGACCAGTGCAAGCCCATCAAAGACCCAACGCGAGACCAATGCAAGCCCATCAAAGACCCAACCCAACGCAACGCAAGCCCGGCCAAGACCCAACGCAAGCCCATCAAGGACCATCCCAACTCGACCTCCATTAGCACTACAGGCTCCTGCCAACTCAGAGGCAGCCCCCAACCGCCCCGAGAGTGCCAGAGGTGACCTGTCGAGGTGCTGCCCCTCCTCGGGGCACCCACGTTTGAGGGAGCTCAGTCTGTGTCCCCCTTTGCCCCCCTTCTCTGGGAAGTGCCAGCTCACTGCCGAAGCAAGAAGACTCAGCAGCTCCGCCGAGGATGACTGTTGCACCTAAAACCCTTCTGCCGGGAGCCCTCGCCAGGTCCCGGCAACGGCAATGAGCACCCCGGGGGTTACGTGCCCGCTTTGGAGGGAGTCAGTGGCCCCGCACCTCTAAATCTTGCCCCATGAGCAGATCCTCCTGCTCAGAGGGGGGTCGGTATGAAGAAAAACTTCCCAGAGGATCTACAGCCGGGGTTTTAGTTGAGGTTGCCATTATCCTGATGAAAGCAGTTAAAAAAACCCCAAACCTGTGCCCTCAGCATTTTGTTTTGTTTTGGCAAAGACGGGGAGAGAAGTTACTTGTCAGAGGGGAGAGAAAAAGAGGTCAGGGGTGCAGGACCATGTCCTGGTCCCGGCAAACAGGTCCAGCTTGTCCCAGTTTATGGCTTTTGGTTCTGCAGATCCTCCCCCCATGGAGCCAGTAATTGTTCTGCTGGAGGGAAACTGAGGCACGGAGTTACTGGCCCAAAATAAATCAGTGCTGGGTCCAACTGGGGTGCACATGGCCAGTGCTCCTCCTGCAAGGCAGGGTGACGGCCACGTAGCCACGAGGGGACCCTCTGAGGACAGACCAAAGGGAAGCAGCTAAAGCAGCTCCCAGGCTCACCCCACTGCAAGCGTGGGCAGAGCAGCCCCATGGCTACCTCCTCCCCACAGCTGGGGGTCCAGGTGACACCCCTACGCCAACTGTCCCCAAGCCACGGGGACAGCAGCGACCCAATGCAGCGGCCACACTCCCCAAAGCACGTCTGGGCAACTGAGTGAAGGTTGCAAAAGCCTCTCCCAGCCAAGCCGGGGACTGGCATAAGGAAGTTCTGGTTACGTTTCCCTTCAAAGGGATGATGTGAAGGAACAGGTTTGGGGACGACTGACAGTCCCCGGCAGGTCACCGGGAACCTGTCCGTCTCCGTCCCCGTCCCCTCCCCGGGGCCAGGCCCGAAGACGACGGGAGATCTCAAAAGAGCAAAGCGATTCATTACCTTGGCAGGCACAAGCTCCAAAGAGACGGTTTAATACCCGGAGCGTCACAACCTGCATTTCTAGACCCACCAAAAGCTCCACGACGCTGGTCCCCACCGAAATCCAGCCATCTCCGAGGGGAACCGGAGCGGAGCCCGGCGGGAGAGGCAAAACGACAGCCTCCGGCGAGGCCTCAACCCCGAGCCGGGTTTCTGGGCGCTCTTGAAATAGAAACTGGAGCAAGACACGCCGGGAGAGCCGGGCAAGGCATCCCGCAGGCAGAGGATGCGGCGACCTCTTTTAGTGCCCACGCAAAGCAGAAGGGACCCGGGTCCGCCTGGGCTCCCCATTTGGAAGCGAAGGGAACCGTTTGCGTCAGATCCCAGCAAAAGGGGGGGGAAAAAAAAAAAAAAAAAAAAAAAAGCCTTTGAGGAGGTTTGACGGAAAGGTGTTTCGTGGCGCAGACCTGGAGTTTTACTCCCAGGACAAGCAAGAAGGATTACTGAGGCACGGGGAAAGCCCAAGTCTTGGGGACGGATGGGGTTTGAGCAGGTTTTGGCCTGTAATTCTTTTAACAAAGTGCATTTTGTACATGGGAGGGTAAAGCGCTGGAGTCAGCGATGGATGGAAAGGGTGTAAAAAAAAAAAGAGAAAGGAACAAAATCTGGGAGATGGGAGGGAAGAGAAGCACCCCAAGGTGAAACTACTGGCTCCAGAGAAGAGGAGCTGGGATGGATCGGGATGCAGATACCCGACTTCCACCCTGTCAGAGCAGGATAAGACCCGGAGAGGGGGATGCTCCCACCTGCAGAAGCCCCCACTGGAAGCTGCACTGGGGCCCTCGCTGGGTGCAAGCACTTTCGGAGCCCTGGGTGCCCCCCTCTTGCTGCCGAGGGGCCACGTTTACCTGGATTTTACAGAAATCAGGGAAGGGGCTCGGCTCCCAAGGGGGGCTGCATGTGTCCTCGCTCCTGTCTTGGTGACAGAGAAGGACAGAGAGGGCTCCAACACCCTCGGGCAGCGAAGGAGCAGAGAAAACTGCTCAGAAATGAAGTTTTTGGGTTAATGCAGCTGAAAAGTCGCTGCCTGCAGAGCCCGGAGCACCTGCAGTGACAGGAGATCCGGTCCCTGAGCAGCAGCAGAGCAAGGGCAGCGCGTGAATCCCACTCGGATGCAGCCGCAGCCCGTGGATAATGGGGTCCGAGACATCCCCCCACCATCCCAAGCTGCTCAGCTGGGATGAAGGTGGCCGCCCGCTTCACCTCCTGCCCCACACGCAACCCCCAGTCCCCCCCAAGTCCTTCCCCTACCCCTCCCCAGCCTGGGCACTGGGATTAAACCCACCACCATGGGGAACGGGAGCATCAGCCCAGTCCTGTCCCGTTCCTCCCCCCCCCCCCCCCCGGCAAAACGTCCCCCAACCTCAGCAATCACGGGCCAAGCTTTTCATCCTCAAAACCCCCCAAATGGGGGGGAATATTAAAGTCACACCAGCCCCCTCAGCTGCTTTGCTGAGGGGCCACAGGGATCTGTCACCTCCCTGCTCCCCCCCCTCTGGGGCTGGGGGCGTTGGGCTCCCCAGATATGGGGGACTCAGTCCCTCGGGTTTGGGGGTCCCCTCACCCGGAGGGACAGCAGTGACAAAGCACCCCTCGTGGGGTCAATTAGGGGGTGAGGGGCTGGGGGTCACCCCTGGGAGGGGGCCACATACAGCCCCCCCAGCTGCTCTCTGCAGTATCCTGCAGGGACAGCAGCGCTTCCCAAAAGGCTCCGAGGAGTCACCCTCTCCTACAGCCCTACAGATGTCGGGGTGTGGGTCAACCTGTCCTCAGAGCTCTGAGGGGGGTGTCACCGCTCTCCCCAGTCATCAGGGCCGTGGGGGGGGACACCTTGCCCCCACAAGGTTCAGCAGGATTTGAGAGCTCACCCCTTTCTACAGGGCCTGGGGAGGGGAAGCTTCACCCCCAAACAATGGGTTTCACCCTTTTCCTGGAGGATTTTGGGGGTCACCCCTTCCCTGCAGGGGTCAACAAAGGGATTGGAGGGTGGGGGGCACCCCTGTGTGTAGGGTTTGAAGGGAACACCCCCTCCCACAAAGGTCAGGGAGGGGATTTGGGCCGGGGGGGTGGGGGGTGTCACTCCTGCCTGCAGGGCTTTGGGGGGGCTGCCCTTCCCCACAAGTCAAGGAGGGGATTGGGGAGGGGGAGCCACCCCTGCCTGCGGGTTTTGGGGGGGGGATAAACCCTCCCCTCCAGGCTGAACCCCAGACAGGGCCCCTTCCGAAGAGAGATCCGTGGGGGAGGAAGAGAGAACGACCCCCCTCACCTCCGGGACTGGCCGAGCCCGGCCCGGCCCGCCCCCACCGGGGTAGGGGGGGAACGGCGCTGAGAGGCCTCGGCCTCCCCCCATCCCTCCGCCCCCGCGGCAGCCCCAGCCCCCGGCGCTTACCGGCAGCTTGGGGCTGACCTCCCCTTTGCAGCTGTGGCAGAAGAAGCGGTGCTGGGACACGGCGGCCGCCGCCGCCGCCGAGGCCTCCGCCATCTTCTCTCTCCCCCGCCTCCGCCGGCTCCCTGCCGTCAGTCCTCCGCCGGGACAGCGAGGCGGCGGCCCGTCGGCTAGAGAGTCGGCCGGAAGGATCCTCTAGCCCCAAAACTTCCGGTCTTCTCGTCTGCTCTCGGCCGAACAGCGAGCTCGCGTGGGTAGAGTATCACCTCGGCCCGACGAGACGGCACGGGCAGAGCGTCACCCAGACCGGTCCTCCAGATGGGCCAACCAGGCGCGGCGACGCTGGGGAGACCGGAAGTTAGCGGGAGGAGAACCGGAAGTGCCGGTTGCCATGGTGGCCGCATGGGCTTAGGCTGGGCCTGGGTGAGTGAGGGCCTGGCGGCTCCCCTCCGACTGTCCCCCGGGAGGGTATACAGGGACCCCGACCCCTCTGAAACGATCCCAGTCCTCGGGGTGGGGGTGGGGGGAGCATCGCACTTGGGAGGGGACACAGGGACCCCGACCCCCCTGATATGGCTGCCCCTTGGGTGGGAGGAACCCTGTGACAGGGCTGTCATCCTCCCTGGGAGGGGGCGAGTACACTCTGACAGGGCGGCCATCCCCTGGGAAGGGACACAGGGACCCCGACCCCTCTGACACGGCTGCCCCTTTTTGGGGGGGGGGGGGGACACACGCAGGGACCCCTGTGACAAGGCTGCCATCCCCCGGGAGGGGACAGAGGGACCAGCTGTGTGCCACAGTGTGTCCGTCCCCTCTCCATCTCCCCCCTGCTGCAGCCCGAGGGGCTGGTTTCACTCGGGACTGGGTCTCCCGCCAGACCTCCCTCCAGTTTTGGAGGGAGCACAAATGGGATTCCCTGGGTGGCCCCCACCCTCCCCAGGCCCCCCAGAACAGCCGTAATAACCCCAGCGCTTCTTCCCCAGCACCACCGGGTGGTTTAATCTGCCGTCGAGATGACTCAGGCGGAAATAAAGCTGTGTTCCCTCCTGCTGCAAGAACATTTTGGGGAGATCGTGGAGAAGATCGGGACTTATCTGATCAGGACGGGCCCCCAGCCGCTGCGGATGATCGTCAACGAGACGGGGCTGGTGCTGGATCAGGTACGGCTCAAACCCACCCCCGGCGGCTGGAGCCTCGGTGAGATAACGCAGCCTGGATCGCTCCGGTGTCAGCCCCAGCTGCCAGTCATCGCCGCTGCTGCTCCTGAAGAAGTAGGAAAACCTTGGGAAGGACAAATGAGCCCCTTGCTGCTTATAAAATAAATCAGGTTTCAGAATCACAGAATGCTATGGGGATGGAAGGGACCTCTGGAGATCACCCAGTCCCACCCCCTGCCAGAGCAGGGTCACCCAGAGCAGGTCCCACAGGAACGTGTCCAGGAGGGTTTGAATGTCTCCAGAGAAGGAGACTCCACCACCTCTCTGGGCAGCCTCTTCCAGGGCTCTGCCACCCTCACAGGAAAGAAGTTCCTCCTCATGTTGAGATGGAACTTCTTATATTCAAGTTTGTGCCCGTTTCCTCTCATCCTGTCACTGGGCACCACTGGAAAAAGCCTGGCCCCATCCTCCTGACACCCACCCTTGAAGTATTTCCAGGCGTTGATCAGATCCCCCCTCAGCCTTCTCTTCTCCAGACTCAAAAGCCCCAAGTCCCTCAGCCTTTCCTCATCAGAGAGATGCTCCAGGCCCCTCATCATCCTCGTAGCCCTTTGCTGGACCCTCTCCAGCAGTTCCCTGTCCTTCTGGAACTGGGGAGCCCAGAACTGGTCCCAGTGCTCCAGGTGGGGCCTCCCCAGGGCAGAGCAGAGGGGGAAGGTGACCTCCCTGGTTGGTTTTCTGCAGCAGGAGAGATGGTTAAGAAGTAGTTTGGGAAGGATTAAAGTAACTCTGACTTCTCCGTAGGGAGCAAAGGCAGGGAATAGAGTCCGGAGGGATGGAGGTGACGCTCAGGGGACAAGCTGGTGGCAGAAACCAGCAGAGGGGAGGGTCACAGCGGGACCTGCACAGGGAGGAAAAGCTCCGTGGCCACCGTGAGCATAGTGTGGGGTTCTCCATCGCGTAACCGAGCCCCGCTCTGCCCCGAGCAGGTTAAAAAAGCCCTTTGCGTCCTCATCCAACACAACCTGGTGACGTACCAGCTGCAGAAACGGGGTTTCGTGGAGTACGAGGCCCAGTGCAAGCGGGTCCTGCGGATCCTGCGTTACC
Source organism: Numenius arquata (assembly GCF_964106895.1). Lineage (NCBI taxonomy): Eukaryota > Metazoa > Chordata > Aves > Charadriiformes > Scolopacidae > Numenius > Numenius arquata. The sequence continues at coordinate 544,397 of NC_133602.1, read as the reverse complement.
CGCGCTACATCTACACCGCCAAGACCCTCTACAGCGACACGGGCGAGCTCATCGTGGAGGAGCTGCTCCTCAACGGCAAGATGACGATGAGCGCGGTGGTGAGGAAGGTGGCCGACAGGCTGACCGAGACCATGGAAGGTGGGAATCTCCTCTCCCTTAAAAAAAACCAAAAAAAACCAACCCCAGGGATCTGGGAGCGGGAGGAGGAGCGGCGTTTGCCGGAGGCCAGTTTTTGCTCGGTGAACATGGTACCGGAGGCTCTTTGGGCCACGCTACGGTGGAAAACTGGCCGTGAACTTGGAGAAGGAGCCACCCAAAGCGGCCTCGCTGCCAAAGGGGTGATAAATGTTGCCCCACCCCCACCCCCAAAACAGCCCCCCAGCAGCTTGTTTTGTGGGTCCCACAGCGTCACCTCATCCCCTGGAGCCACAGGGACAACCCGGAGCTTGATGCCGCCGTCTCTCTCCTCTTTCTCCAGACGGGAAGACCATGGATTACACCGATGTCTCCAACACCTTTGTGCGCCTGGCGGACACCCACTTCGTGCAGAGGTGCCCGCTGGTCCCCGAAACCCCCCAGAGCCCCGATGCGCCCCCTCCCGCTGCCCCCACGTTGGTCGTCAACGAGAAGGACATGTACGTGGTGCCCAGGCTGAACCTCGTAGGTGAGAAGTCCCTCGGGGTCACCCTGGGTGCTCCGGGATGGTCGGTGGGGTCTTTGGGGAGCGCTCGGCCACACGCTCTTCACCCGAGATGGTGACAAGAGGGTTTTTTAAAAGCAAACACCGTCATCTTTGCTTGGCAGGGAAAGGGAAGCGGAGACGATCGTGCGACGAGGAAGAGGAAGGTGAACCCAAGGCTAAAAAGCAGAAGCAGGATGGAGAAAGCTCGGAGGTACTGAAGGAATGTCGCCCACGGCTCCGCGGGGCAGGACCGTGCCCGTGTCCCTCATGGAACTTTGCTGGGGATGCGCCTCTGTCCCCTCAGCCAAGGGCTGAGCTCCTTCCTCCTCCTCCTCCTCTTCGTCCTTCTCCGAGCTCCCGGGCTCGAGTGATCCAGTGTCTTCCCAGACACCTACTCCTGGGGAAACCAAACGAGCAGTTTTGGGGCTCTTTTTCCCTCGGTTTTGGGGCTCCCTCAGTTGTGCAGCTCCTTTTCCATCCGTTTTGGGGCTCCTCTCCCTCCATTTTGTGGCTTCTTTTCCATGTTTTGTGGCTCCTTTTCCATCCGTTTTGGGGCTCCTTCACTTTTGGGGCTCCTTTTCCGTCAGTTTTAGGGCTCTTTTTCCCTCACTTTTGGGGTTCCTTTCCTTCAGTTTTCTGGCTCCTTTTCCCTTGGTTTTGGGGCTCCCTCACTTTTGGGGCCCCTTTTCCCTCATTTTTGGGACCCCTTTTCCCTCCGTTCTGCCACTCCCTCACTTTTGTGCCTCCTCTCTCTCTCTCTCTCTCTCTCTCACTGTCCCCCCCCCCGTCACAGCCCCCGCCCGACGATGGCATTTACTGGCAAGTCAACATCGACCGCTTCCACCAGCATTTCCGAGACCAGGGGATCGTCAGCGCCGTGGCCAACCGCATGGACCAGGTCGGTGGCACCTCAGAACCCTCCGGCGGCCGCTCTCCGCCTCGGGGCAGGAGTTGTCATCACATTGGTGGGGGGGTCCATCCCTGCTCCGGGGGTGGCCCCCATTGGAAGAGCCCGGGATCACCTCAACGGCCATTTTCTTCTCTTCCCACCCCCCACCACCTCCCAAAAAACCCCCAGACCAGCAGCGAAATAGTGCGGACGATGCTGCGGATGAGCGAAGTCACCACGTCCTCCGGCGCGTCCTACACCCAACCCCTCTCCTCCAACGAGGTGGGTTCCTGCCCCTGAGGCTTTTCTCCGCGTTTGGATGGGGGTAAAAAAAACCAAACCCTGTAGATATGAAAAAAAAAAAAAAAAGCCGCTTATTCCATTTTACTCCCCCTTTTTTTTGGGTTTGTTTTTTTTTTTTTTTCCTTTTTTTCCTCCCGTAGATTTTCAGGTCTCTCCCGGCCGGATACAACATCGTGAAGCAGGTTCTGGACCAGTATCTCACCCTCCTGGCAGACGACCCGGTGAGAAAAAAACACCTGGTGGGCTTTCCTACCCTGAAACCCTGTTGCCTGAAGTCGTTAAATGCCGCTCGTTTGGCGGCTCCTCGCTGGGGAGAGCTCGGATTGAAGGAAAAAAAACACTTTTCTACCAATATTTAAAAGCCTTAAAAAATACGCGCGATGCTTTCAGGCTGTGAAGATGGGAGATACGTTATTTTATTATTTTTTGGGGGGTTCAAATTTGTGTATTAACTTGTTACAATCGAGATTTTTGGATTACTTTGGGATGCGCTGAGCTTGGCGTTTCTCCTGGCAGCTGGAATTCGTGGGGAAATCCGGGGACAGCGGCGGGGGCATGTACACCGTCAGTATCCTTTGTGCGGGACCACCCGCCCCGGCTTTTGCCACCCAGCGCGTGAAACCCTCCCCGAGTGTCGCCGTCACCCCTTGACCCTCATCTCCTCCAGATCTTCACAAAGCCCTGGCGTCGCTGGCCACGGCAACGCTGGAGTCCATCGTGGAGGAGAGGTTAAAAAACCAAAAAACCAACCCGGCGATTTGAAAGATTTCCGGAGCTTTTCTCGCTTCCGCCCGGCGAGTTATTTCCCTCTTTTTTCCCTTCTCCCTCTCAGGTTCGGTTCCCGCTGCGCCAGGATCTTCCGCCTGCTCCTGCGGAAGAAGCACCTGGAGCAGAAGCAGGTGGAGGATTTTGCCATGATCCCAGCCAAGGAAGCCAAGGAGATGCTCTACAAAATGCTGTCGGAGAATTTCGTCTCCCTGCAGGTGACGGGCGCTTCCCAGCGGGATAGCGGTGGGACACCGGCTCTGTCCCCAGCCCCTCGTGGGGCCGTGCTGCTCGGTGAAGTCCTTCTCCTTCTCTCGCCCACCGGCAGGAGATTCCCAAGACTCCCGACCACGCGCCGTCCCGCACCTTCTACCTCTACACGGTGAACGTCCCGTCCTCGGCGCGGATGCTCCTGCACAGGTGCTACAAGGTACGACCCCGTCACCACCACGGACGCTCCCCGAGACCCGCCAGGGACTCTGCTCGGTCCTCCTGTCCCCAAACGCCACCAGCACCAGCCTGATCCCTGCTGGGTCCCCACGTGGCCTCCATCCACGCCAGTGTTCCCAAACCGGGGGGGAAAGCCAGGCCCCCCCAAGTGTGCTCCTGCTCCAGGCGGTGGAGCCCAGTGGCTCTCCAGCACCAGCATCACCACCACCACACGTGGTTCTCTTCCTCCACCACACCACCATGATGCCCTCCTCCACCACCACCACCACGTATGGTTCTTCTCCTCCTCCACCACCATGCGTGGTACTTATTCTCCTCTTCTACCACAACCACCACACATGGTTCTCCTTCTCCTCCTCCTCCTCTTCCACCACCACACATGGTTCTTCTGCTCCTCCACCACCACCACACGTGGTTCTCCTCCTCCTTCACCACCACCACGCGTGGTTCTTCTCCTCCTCCTTCACCACCACACATGGTTCTCCTCCTCCTCCTTCACCACCACCACGCGTGGTTCTTCTCCTCCTCCTTCACCACCACACATGGTTCTCCTTCTCCTCCTCCTTCACCACCACCATGTGTGGTCCTTCTCCTTCTCCTCCTCCACCACCACCATGCATGGTTCTTCTCCTCCTTCTTCACCACCACCATGCGTGGTCCTTCTCCTTCTCCTCCACCACCACCATGCATGGTTCTCCTTCTCCTCCACCACCACCACGCGTGGTTCTTCTCCACCACAACAACCACCACGACGACGCATGGTTCTCCTTCTCCTCCACCACCACCACGCGTGGTTCTTCTCCACCACAACAACCACCACGACGACGCATGGTTCTCCTCCACCAACCACCGTGGGGGTTGGGCCACCCCCATGCGTCCCCTCACATCCCCCAGCCCCAGGAGCAACATGGCTTGGTGTAACAGCACCTTCTCCCCCCTGGGGACTCTCCTGGATGGTGCCACCGGGGGGTGACGGCACCAACATCCCCATTTCTCCACCCATTTTGGGGGTTTGCTGGTCGCTCCCCCCACCTCATTTCTATTTTCTCCCCCCCCCGCCAGAGCGTGGCCAACCTGATGGAACGGCGCCAGTACGAGACCAAGGAGAACAAGTGAGCGCGGGGCGTCGCGAGGACGGGTGGTGGGTTTGGGGGGGGAGGGTGGGGGACACACAGGAAGCCACCGTGTTCCTGTCCCCTGTCCCCCCAGGAGGTTGCTGGAGAAGTCGCAGCGGGTGGAAGCCATCCTGGCGTCCATGCAGGCCACCGGCGCCGAGGAGGCCCAGCTGCAAGAGATCGAGGAGATGATCACGGCCCCCGAGCGCCAGCAGCTGGAGAACCTCAAACGCAACGTCAACAAGTGAGCGGCGGTGGGACGGGACGGGACGGGACGGGGGGGACGTGGGGACAGGAGGGACAACGGGGGACCCCACCATCTGCCATCCCTCCCACCACCGCTCCCTCTGTCCCCCAGGATCGACGCCAGCGAGAACCAGGTGGATGAGACCATCTTTGTGCTGGAGTCCTTCATCGAGAGCACCGTGAAGAAGCCCTGAGGGTTCTGGGGGGGGCGACGGGGGGACGGGACACGGGGACACGGGGACGGGGACACAGGGGGACGGGACACGGGGACACGGGGACGGGGACACGCTGGCGCTTGTGCTGTTGAGGACAATAAAGCCGAAGCCGCTGACGCTGCCCGGGGGGGTCCCTTGGGGACGGTGTCACCGTGGTGGGGGGGCTGCGGTGGCCGGGGGGAGTGGGGGGGTGGTACCGGTGTCCTCCGGGGCTGCTGCCGCCGCCGCCGCCGCCAGGGGGCGCGCTCACCCGCTAGGCCCCGCCCCCTTTCCCCCGGAGAGGCCCCGCCCCTCCCGGAAGGGCCCATGGCGGGGATGGCGCGCGTGCTGGTGCACGTGAGGCGGGGCGGGGCCGGGGGACCCGCGCGGTTCGGGCAGGTACGGGGGGGGGGGGGGGGGGGGTGAGTGTGCAAGGGAGAGCTGTGAGTGTGCAAGGGGGGGGGGCACAATGGCCTCACACGAGTGTGCACAAGGCGGAGGGGGGGGGCGGCGGGCAGAGACCTGCGTGTGCGAGGAGGGTCTGGCGGTGGCCACCGTGGCCACCATTGAGCCATCACGGTGGCCACCACAGTGCCGTGGTTGTGGCCATCACGGTGTCACGGTGGTGGCCATCACAGTGCCGCGGCAATGGCCAGCATGCCATCACGGTGGCCACCACAGTGCCATGGTTGTGGCCATCACGGTGCCATGACAATGCCATGGCAGTGGTCATCGTGCCATCATGGTGGCCACCACATTGCCATGGTTGTGGCCATCATGGTGCAATTGTGGTGGCCATCTCAGTGCATGGCAATGGCCAGCATGCCATCACGATAGCCATTGTGGCCACCACAGTGCCATGGCAGTGGCCATCATGGTGCTATGGTGGTGGCCATGGCAGTGGCCATCATGGTACCATCACAGTGCCATGGTGGTGGCCATCATGCCATCACGGTGGCCATTGTGGTGGCCACCACAGTGCCGTGACAGTAGCTATTGCAGGGGCCATTGTGGTGCCCATTATGGTGCCATGGCGGTGGCCATCGTGGTGGCCACCACACAGTGGCCATTGTGGTGCCCATCACGGTGGCTATGGCAGTGGCCATCACGGTAGCCATTGTAGTGGCCATCGTGGTGCCACCACAATGCCATGGTTGTGGCCGTCATGGTGGCCACCATAGTGCCATGGCAGTGGCCATCATGGTACCATCACAGTGCCATGGTGGTGGCCATCACGGTGGCCATTGTGGTGGCCACCACAGTGCCGTGACAGTAGCCATTGCAGGGGCCATTGTGGTGCCCATTATGGTGCCATGGCGGTGGCCATCGTGGTGACCGTGGTGGTGGCCATCACACAGTGGCCATCGTGGTGCCCATCACGGTGGCCATGGCAGTGGCCATCATGGTGGCCACATCCCCTCTCTCTGCGTGTGTGTCCCCCCCCCCTCAGAGTGTCACCGGCACCTTCTGCGCGGCGCAGGAGGACGTGGCCACGGTGAGCTGCGGGCTGGCCCGTGGCCACTTCCTCCTCTCGGACGTGGCCTTCCCCGGCTCCACCCCCGCCCTCCTCAAGGTGGGTGACACCCCCCCCCAGTGTCCCCCCTCCCCCCCGGTGTCACCCCCCCCTCCCCATGTCCCCTCACTGTCCCCTCTCCCCGCAGAGACCCCCCTTCTGCCCCGCCAAGCTCCTGGGGGAGCGGGGGGACGCGGCCGTCCCCGGGGAGCTGGGTGGCCGGGGGGTGGCCGCGGGGGTGGCCGTGCTGCTGCGGGCCAGCACTGGCCACGTCCTGCTCACCCGCCGCGCCCCCACCCTCAGCGTCTTCCCCGGCCTCTGGGTGCCACCCGGTGAGTCCCTGGGGGGGGTCGCTCTTTTGAGGGGGGGGGGGGGGGCTGGCTACTTTGGGGGGGGCTACTTTGGGGGGGTTGTGGCTCCTTTTGGGGGGGGGGCTTCCTTGGGGGGGAGCTCCTTTGGGGGGGGCTTCTTTGGGGGAGGATCCTTTTGGGGGGGTGGCTCCTTTTGGGGGGGCTCCTTTTGGGGGGGGGGGCTCCTTTGGGGGGGCTCCTTTTGGGGGGATGGCTCCTTTGGGGGGGTGGTGGCTCCTTTGGGGGTGGCTCCTTTGGGAGGGGGCTCCTTTTCTCCTTTTGGGGGGGGGCTTCTTTTGGGGTGGCTCCTTTGGGGGGGTGGCTCCTTTAGGGGGGGGGCTGACTCCTTTAGTGGGGGGGGCTCATTTAGGGGGGCCTGGCTCCTTTGGGGGGGGGGGTGCTCCTTTGGGGTGCCCCTAACCCCCCATCCCTCTGCAGGTGGCCACATGGAGCCGGGTGAAGAGGTGAGGGGACAACGTGGGGACAACGTGACAGGGATGGGGTGAGTTGGGGGGGGTCCACCCTGACCCCCCCACCCCAACCCAACCCTTCTTTTCTTGGGGGGGGGGGTACGAAGCTGCTGGAGGTGGGGCTGCGGGAGCTGGAGGAGGAGACGGGGCTGCGCCTGGAGCCGGGGACCTTCTCCTGGAGGATGCTCGGCCTCTGGGAGGTAACGGCCTCCCCGGGGAGGGGGGGGGGCTCAGCACCCCCAAGGGCACCCCTGGGTGCTGGTGGGGGGGGTGGGGGGGTGTGTGTGTGTGTGTCCCCGGGGTCCCCTCCCGTCCCCAAAAGCCCCTCTCCCCGCAGTCCATCTACCCGCCCATGCTGAGCCGGGGGCTGCCGCGCCGCCACCACGTTGTCACCTACCTGCTGCTCCTCTGCGACGAGCCACACCAGCGGCTGGAGGTGAGCGCGGGGCAGGGGACATCGTCACCGTGTGTCCCCATGGCGGGGGCAGAGGGGGGGGGGGTCCCTTTCCTGAGCGTGGGGTCGGGGACGTTGTCCCAGCGTGTCCTCAGGGTTGATCCTTCTCTTTGGCGCTGGGTTGGGGACATCGTCCTGGTGCGTCCCCAGGGGTTGATCCTTCTCTTCGGCACTGGGTTGGGGACATCGTCCCGGTGCGTCCCCAGGGGTTGATCCCTCTCCCGAGTGCCAGGTTAGGGACAGTGTCCCTAGGGGGGACCCTCTCCTGAGTGCCAGGTTGGGGACAACATCCTGGTGTGTCCCCATGGGGGTGGTTCTTCTCCTGAGCACCGAGTTGGGGACATCATCCCGGTGTGTCCCCTATGCTGAGCACGGAGCTGGGGACATCCTCACGTCGTGTCCCCAAGGGGGGATTCCTCTCCTGAACACTGGGTCGGGGACATTATCCCAGTGTGTCCTCAGGGTTGATCCCTCTCCTCGGCGCTGGGTTGGGGACAACATCCTGGTATGTCCCCAGGGGTTGATCCCTCTCCCAAGCACTGGGTTGGGGACATTGTCCTGGTGTGTCCCCAGGGGTTGATCCCTCTCCCAAGTGCCAGGTTAGGGACAGTGTCCCTAGGGGGGACCCTCTCCTGAGTGCCAGGTTGGGGACAATGTCCTGGTGTGTCCCCAAGGTGGGGATTCTTCTCCTCAGTGCTGGGTTGGGGACATCATCCCGGTGTGTCCCCAGGGGTTGCTCCCTCTCCCAAGTGCCAGGTTGGGGACAGTGTCCCGGGCGGGGGGGGGGGATTCCTCTGCCAAGTGCCAGGTTGGGGACATCACCACGGTGTGTCCCCAAGGGGGAGGTTCTTCTCCCGAGCACCAAGTTGGGGACATCGTCCCAGTGTGTCCCCTTTCCTGAGCATCGGGCTGGGGACAACGTCCTGGTTTGTCCCCACGGTGGGGAGAAATCCCTCTGCCAAGTGCCAGGTTTGGGGACAACGTCCCGGTGTCCCCCCCGGGGTTTGTCCCTCCCCTGAGCGCCGGGTTGGGGACCAGGCCAGGATGCGTCCCAGCGAGAGCGAGGTGAGCGCCTTCGCCTGGCTGGAGCCCCCCATCCTGGAGGCCATCGCGGCCACGGAGGACGGAGAGGAGACTTTGGCCAACATCCCCAGGGACCTGCCGGCCACCGTCAGGTGAGGACGGGGACACTGGGGCAGCGAGAAAGGGGGCGCGGGAGCCCCAGGACCCCCATGGCCCTGTCCCTGATGGCCTTGTGTCCCCCCTCTCAGCATCACGGAGGTGCGGGGTGGCTGCTCCAGCAGCGCCCGGCTCCCCACGGCCACCCTCCTGAACACGGCGCCAGCCCACGGGGAGGACGTGGAGCGCGTCAGCACCGGCACCAAATTCGCCCTTCGGCTCTGCCTGGAGTCCCTCGGGGACGGGGGACAGGGCCAGCCCGAGGGTGGCGTCACCCCGCTCCCGCCGCCCCACGGAAGGGAATAAAGTTCCTCCCCACAGGGACTGGAGTCCGTGTTGAAGGGGGTCGGGGTGGGTCTCGGGGGGCAGGAAGGTGGGCACGAACCCTGCCGGCCACGGGAAGGGCGAGAAGGGGACAGCGGGGTGGCCCAGAGGGGACACGGCTCAGGGGCTCAGCACCCATCAGCCCATTGAGACTGCAGCCCCCCCTGCCCCGACCCCCCCATAACCTCTGGGTGGGTTTCTTTGGGGTTACAGGACTCTGCTCGTTACGGAAATCGCTCCGAGGGGTCGGGTGGCTCGGAACAGAGCGGGGTACGTGTCCCCCTGGCAGTACCTGGAGCGGAGCTGCTGGGCTTGCTGGGAAGTGGGGGGGTCCCTCACAGGGAAACGGGGTCCCTCACCAGGGTCCCCTGCTGGGAAATCGGGTCCCTCGCTGGTGTGTGGGGGTCCCTCACCGGGGAACAGGGTCCCCCATCAGGAAACCGTGTCCCTTGCTGGGGAACGGGGTCCCTCACCAGGGAATGGGGCCCCTTGCTGGGTGTGGGGGTCTCTTGCCAGGGAACAAGGTCCCCCATGAGGAAACGGGGTCCCTCACCAGGGCACAGGGTCCCTCACCAGGGAATTGGGGTCCATCACCAGGGAACAGGGTCCCTTGCCAAGGAATCGGGGTCCCTCGCTGGGGTGTGGGGGTCTCTCACCGGGGAACAGGGTCCCTCGCCTGGGAACTGGGGTCCCTCGCTGGGCGCACCTCGCTGTGGATAAAGCGGAGCAGAATTAGGGGGGACGATTATCCCAGCCCATGGGGAGCCAGCCCCACACCTCAGCACGATCCCGCCGGGAAGGAATCCCCTCCTGCGGCAGGGCGGGGGGGGGGATTCCAGGAATCCCAAGGTTCCAAAACCCCAGGAAGCGGCTCGAAGGCCAAGACCCCCCCGCCCCCGTCCAGCTCCTGCTGGAACCCCAGCGGCTCCCCGTGCCCCGACACCGGGGGAGCGGGCAAATCCTCAGCCGTTTAAAACACTTTTATTGCATTAAAATATTCGCTGCGGTTACGATACAAGAAAGAGGGAATAATCCAAGCGGAATTACTGTGCGCTGCTCCCCCTCACCCCCCGGGGAGGAATTTTCAGGGAAAGAGCAGTTTAAAAATTAAAAAAAAAAAAAAAAAAGTGCTAAAAAAATTTGCTACATGTGGTGGGACCGCTCGGCCAGCGCCCCCCCCTCCCCCCGCCTCCCAGTGCCCGTCGCCGCAGGAACTGGGATGAACTGGGCAGGATGAACCAGGTGGGACACACTCCCAGAGCAGCGGGTACGTGGCCGTAGAGGTTATAGGCTTAAAGTAGAGATTTAAATAGATAAATAATTTGTGCAATGGGGGGGGGGCGGGGGGGGGGGAAGGGGGGGAGGCGCCGTCCCCAGAGACCCCACAACCTTCATCGAGTCCTCGCCGAGAAACTGGGGGGAGGGGGGGGGAGGAATCTTTGGAGTTTTTTTTCCTCTGTACAAAAAGCTGCAACTGAAAATACAGATGCTCTCCCTGGGCTCCGGCCAGTCTGCGCTGGGAACAGTTAAAAGGAGGAAAAGAAATGACTTTTTTTGTTTGTTTTTTGGTTGTTTTTTAAAAAAAATACAGCGTAATTACAACGGAGGCAGCGCCGCCTCCTCCCGGGCCCCCTATTTCCCCCCCCCCCCCCCATCCTCCTCTTCCTCCTCCATAGCCCCCCGGCTCTTCCCCCGCCGCCTTCCATTAGAAATGAGGAATCATTTCCCCAAGGGGGGGGTGGGGTGGGTGTCAGGAGGGAGGGGACCCCCCCCGGGGGGCGGTGAGTGCAGGACACCCCACTCCGGGGCGGCTGCGTTCCCCTCCCCAGCTCTTCCCGTTCCGCAGCGGAATCCTACGCGATAGAAACGGTATTAAAATACTTCAGGGGGGGTTCGGTGACACACCCCCCCCCCCCCGGGACATTGGGGCACCCAAGCCCCCCACACTGTGCTCGGGAGGGCGGATACAGCCGTGGGGCACGTCCTTCCCGACAAAGGAGGGCTGGAACCACCACCCCCCCGACACCAGCAAGGCCTCCGTGGAGAGACACAACCCAAGGCTTCTTGGTCGGGTCCTTCCAGCCCCGGAGAGGGAAAGGAATCCGACTGGGAATCTGCCCTCAGGTCCCAATCCGACCAGGAATCTGACCAGGAATCCGCCCTCGTCTCCTGATCCGACTGGGAAACCGCCCTCTTCTCCCAATCCAACTGGGAATCTGACTGGGAATCTGCCCTCGGGTCCCAATCTGACCAGGAATCCAACCGGGAATTTGCCTGGGAATTCGCCCTCGTCTCCCAGTCCAACCAGGGATCCAACTGGGAATCTGCCCTCGGGTCCCAATCCGACCAGGAATCCAACTGGGAATCCGCCCTCGTCTCCCAGTCTGACCGGGAATCTGCCCTCGGGGTCCCAATCCGACCGGGAATCTGCCCTCATCTCCCACGGAGGGAGAGGGAATAACGCCAGCAGCGGGGGCTCAGTCCAAGGAAATGACGTCCGGCCGGCAACCCGGGAGCACCGCGGGGCTACTTATGGTGCCGTTGTGGCCGTGGCTCTCCCGCAGGGCGCCGGGGGAGACGATGCTGCTGACGCGGCCCCCGGCGGAACCCTCGGCGCCGTGAGATCCCGCCATGGCCGGGCCCAGGGGGTTCACGTTCAGGAAGTGGCCGGAGGAGCCTCTGTACTGGAAGAAATGGCCGAGCGTGTCCTGCTCGTCCAGGGAGGTGATGACGGAGGGGCTGTAATGCTGCCGGAGCGGAGGAAAAAAAAAAAAAAAAACAAAAAACACAAAAACAAACCCCCCCATCAGCTCATGGTTCCCCACAAAACCCCAGCCCAGGTCCCACAGAGAGGGGGGGGATGCACAGGGAGACACCCCCACCCCCCCCAGAGCTCCCCGGGTAAATGCACCAGTTTAACTTAAAGTCCTGAACCACCAGCACCCGCTGCCTCCTGTGAGCGGGGGCTTCGGGGGGGGGCGAGGGCAGCGGAGACGCGCAGCAGCGGCCAGGAACGAAGCCCAGCCCAGAGAAAAGAGGACGGAGCCCACAGTGACACACACCCCCCCAAAAAAGCCGCCTGGGCAGGATCTGTGCCCTGCACCAAGCCCCCCCTGCCCCGCGTGGAGGGGACGAGTCAGATCCCAGCGACTGCCACCAAATCCCTCCGCTTTCCACCCACAATCCGCGAGGATTCAGCCTCGGGGAAGCAAAACCCTCCCACCCCCGAGCCCTTGGCAGTTCTGAATTTCCCTTGGCGAGGGAAGGCCAGCGCTCAGTGAGGAGGAGGATGGAGGAGGAGGAGGAAGGTTGGCCGAGCGGAGAGGGACGCGTTTGCAGATCGGGCGAGGAGAAAAAAAACCCACAGGAACGAAACCAAGAGAAAAAAACATCGAAACTCACCTGATTTTCGCTTTGAAGGAAGGAAAACAAATCCAGACCTAGAAAAATAAAAACGGGGAGGGGGAATAAATCTCTGGATGGTAAATAAACTTGTGGCAGGAAGAGGAGCCAAACCGTGGTGACGCAGAGGCAGCAGCAGATGGGTTTGGGCTGCTCCAAGTACCAGAGACCCCGGTATCGTCATCACACCCTCGAGCCCCGCTCCTACAACCCCTCGGCAACGGAACAGCCCGGGGCGGGTGAAATTTCACTCCTCCGGAGGAGCCACGGTGGGGCCTGGAACCAAACCCAGGCTCCAGCAAAGCGCCAAGGGCTGGCTCGGCGCAGCCCCGACCCCGATGGTGACACCACGACGCCTCGAACCGCTCGGCAAAAGGGCCTGGAGCGAAGGAATTCCATCCGACGGCGACTGTGCAGGCACCAAACAGGGCAGGAGGGGTGTTGAGCTGCGCAAGGGACCGGGGTTTTTAACACAAGCGAGACTTAAAAAAAACTCCTGTAAAGCACATGGGGATCCCCAGACCGGTGTTTTCCCTGGAATGGTTTATTATTTACTGCTCAGCCCCAGCCCCCAGCCCCCTTTCTCTCTCTCCTTCTGCGGGGTGAGGACACACAACCCATCTCACCCCCTGCCCGCCAGGAAAGGGAGTCACAGCCCCACGGTGGCCCCGAGACACAGGAACCACAACCTGGGGCGTTCCTACCTGCAATGGCCACCCAACACCCAGATTTCCAGCTATTCTGTCAGTCAGGGCCCCAGGAAACCCCCCCCCCGGTGTCACACCCCAGGAGGGAGGGGACTCTAGTTTCCTTCTTCCCCCTTCTCTGTTGGGCCAGTGAATTCTCTCCCTCAAAAAACACTCGCCAGGACCTAGAGTAGCCAGCCGGCCAGGAGAAACTCCGCGTGCGAGCGACCCAAAGGCCCCATAACTCAGTGGAAGAGAGCAGGGCGTTTGGCTAACTGCTGCCAGAGGTCTCTGTTGTTACCTTGAAGCTCTGAAGGCACCGGGTAGGAGGGATGGTAGTCGGGAATGGGGAGGCTGGAGAGATAATCGCTGCCCAGAGCGGCCATGGGAGGGCTTCGGAGCACGGAAGACGGCCGGTGATCGATACTCAACACCCTGAAACAGAACACGGACCCAAGGCACATTAACAGCAGCAGAGCGACACGCTGAGGGCAAAATCCCTCCTTTTTCAGCAAAAAAAACCCCAACCTGCTGCCACCACAACTACGGGAAAAGCGATCCCTCCTTCCTCCCCTGCCCCACAGTCCGAGGGGTGGACTCTCACCCTGGGGAGTCGGGGAAAGCAGCACCAGAGACAACCAGACGTGGATCCCATTATTGCCACGGAATGAATCAGCCTTCACAGACTCACAGGAGTCGGAAGGGACCTCTGGAGATCACCCAGTCCAACCCCCTGCCAGAGCAGAGTCACCCAGAGCAGATCCCACAGGATCAAATCCAGGTGGGGTTTGGGATGTCTCCAGAGACGGAGACTCCACCACCTCTCTGGGCAGCCTCTTCCAGGGCTCTGCCACCCTCAAAGTCAAGAAGTTCCTCCTCATGTTGAGATGGAACTTCCTCTGTTCCAGTTTGTGCCAGTTCCCTCTTGTCCTGTCACTGGGCACCACTGGAAAAAGACTGGCCCCATCCTCCTGACACCCACCCTTGAAGGGCCTCTATAGGCATTTATAGACCCTCCTCAGTCTTCTCCAGACTAAAAAGCCCCAAGTCCCTCAGCCTTTTCTTGTTCTAGTCCCCTCATCATAGAATCATTCAGGTTGGAAAAGACCCTTGGGATCATCAAGTCCAACCATCTACCCTACTCTACAAAGTTCTTCCCTACACCATATCCCCCAACACCACATCTAAGCGACTCTTAAACTCATCCAAGGATGGATGCCCCCTCCCTGGGCAGCCTGTTCCAGTGTCTGATCACTCTTACTGTGAAGAATAAATCTTCACAGCCTTTTGTTGCACCCTCTCCAGCAGTTCCCTGTCCTTCTGGAACCGGGAAAGGAAGGAAGCGGAGAGCAGGAAGGAAAAGAAGCCAAACCCAGCAGAGCCGGGGGGTGGATTCCGGCGCTGCCTCACCCCTTGGGCCCGGCCGTGGTGGGAAGAGCCGCGCTGGAGCCCGGGCACTGCTTCTTGGCAGGGGGTTCCTCCTCATCCGACGAACTGTCCAGGGTCAGATCAATAACTTCCACTTTTTTTTTGCCCTCTGAAGAGTTCTTGCCCTCGGAGCTCACTGTGTAAAGGGAACTGGCTGCGGGGGAGAGAAACGAGGCGTCAGCTGCCGAAAGGGAGACGAGGAAAACCCTCTACAAGCTCAACAACATCTTCCAAATCCACAGCCAGTCCCAGAAGCATCAGCCCCAGGCCAAGGGTCAGGTATCCCATAGCCCACCTGGAATTAATGTTGCAGTTTCAGGAGAAACCTGCATTTTTCTTGGGTGTTTTTGGTATTTTGGTTTTTTTCTAGCACTTACTCCACGGGGCTGTGCTAAGTGCCTGCCACGCTCCTGGTATTTCAGTGGGATCCCAAATACTGGCTCCCAGCTGGGATCCAAAACGCTCCGAAATGTTGCTTTGTAAATGTAAAAATTGTTAAGTGTAAACATTGCTTTGGCAAAAAAAAACCCAAAAGATCTCTAAAAAGCAGAGCAGGTGAGCATAGCTCCCGTACCCTCGATGCCACTGAAGGCAGCCGCCTGGCAAACCTCCTGGTTCTCCTTCTTGGGCTTCATGGGGCACCAGGAGCCGTCCTCCATGAACTGAATCTCATCGCAGTCCGTGCAGGAGTTGAGGATTTCCATGAACAACCTGCAGGGTGAGAGCGGACGCTGGGGAGAGCAAACACGACACGGACCCACAGATAAATACACGCAGACGGACGGCAGAAACCGCAGGGGACTCAGGCTGAAGGGGTACGGAGAATTACTGCTCTAAAATCCACACCAGCATCACCTGCAGGTCTAGTTTTACGACCGGGCTGGTGGAGGTACAGAGGAGGGCTCTGTTCGAAGCCCGGGAAGCAGGTTCCCTCCTTACTGCCTCCGCAGAGACCGCCAGCGAGGGAGCCAAGGCTTTGACAAAGGCTTCTTGTTCTTTTGGGAGAAATCTCTCCAGATTGGCATCGGAGCAGTTTAGGGAATGAAAAATAAATCAGATTTTAAGTTATTGGAGGCTATAGCTTGCCGATATAGGCTGGCATTAGAGGATAAGCCTTCCAAGCAAAACATTATCTGGGCTGAAAGCTGTGGAAGAAGCCCGCTCAGCTCACCCGTCGATTATCAGGTTGTCGTAGGGGGCTTTCTTATCGCACACGGGACAAGTCCAGGTGGGTTTCTTCTCGTTCATCTGGAGATAGAGCGCGGCGTCGAAGCACTGGAGGTGGCTGCAGGTGATGGCTCGGCAGGGCACGATCAGCCTCATCTTCCCCAGCTGGGGGGGGGGCAGAGAGAGGAAACGAAGCTGGTTTCGTCCAAACCAAACCTCCCGCAGCACCGAGAACGTGTTATTCCATTTATTAAGCGGTGTCATTGCATTTAGTCCCTTCTCTCCCCCGCCTAGTGCATTTAATGAGGTTAAATATCAACAAAGAATTAACATGTGGGAGAAAACAAGCTCTCCTGAGGGCATTTTTGCCTTTTTGCTTTGTTTTTTAGCTCTCTTCCACCTCAAACACACGCTAATAGTCAAGGAAAGACAAGGATCGGGCCAAGAGAAGAGATTTTTGGCTACGCAGTTTAAACCAACCATCTCGGGATTTTTTTTTATGCCCAAAAGCAAGCGGTTTTGCTCTTCTATAGGAATCAAAGGTGAGTTTTCAATAAAAGCAGGGCTCGCGGCAGCACCAGCTCTCGCCTCGCTCCAAAGCGGCCGAGAAAAAAGGAAGAAAAAGATCAGAACCTACCGGACACATGAGGGAAACTCGTAAGCTGGTGGTGGCTATCTCGCTGTCGGGATCGGCCGTTAGCTTTTCTTTGACTGAAAAAAGGGGAAAAAAAAAGGTCTCCTGTCGAGATCATCCTCCTTTTACAAGCACAAATACGTCCAGACGTGATTTATAGTTTGCACCACGAGGTTTATGATCCAAACTACAGGCAGGCCACGCTGGCAGCACAGACATTAGGACTTTTAGGCTGACGGCTCCTTGGCAAGCGGCGGCCCAAAGGGACAAGTCTCTCCCTTAGAGGTTTTAACCTGCCTGCGCAGTGGCAGCAGGGGGGAAACGTTCACTTGTCAGAAACAGGGTGTAATTTGAGGGTATAACACTTCCCACCACAGCTCACGGCACAAATTGGGAGTATCACCCCGGAGACGGGCAGCGATCTGAGGAACGGTTTGATTTAGAGCTCTGTCGAGTGGCATCGTGAGAAATAACCCCTAATCTTTACAATCATAGAATTGCCCGGGTTGGAAGGGACCTTTAAGATCATCGAGTCCAACCATCAACCCGGCTCTGATAAAAACCAGCACTAAACCCTGTCACTAAGCACTGTGTCAACCCATTTTTTAAATCCCTCCAGGGATGGTGCCTCAACCCCTTCCCCGGGCAGCCCATTCCAACGTGCAATAACCCCTTCCGTGGAAAAATTGTTCCTAATCTCCAACCTGAACCTCCCCTGGCGCAACTTGAGGCCGTTTCCTCTTGTCCCATCGCCTGTTCCTTGGGAGAAGAGACCGACCCCCCCCAGCTACCCCCTCCTTTCAGGGAGATGGAGAGAGTGAGAAGGTCTCCCCTCAGCCTCCTTTTCTCCAGGCTGAACACCCCCAGCTCCCTCAGCTGCTCCTCACAAGTTCTCCAGACCCTTCTCCTTGGGCTCCAGACCCCTCACCAGCTCCGTTGCCCTTCTCTGGACCCGCTCCAGCCCCTCAATGGCTTTTTTTGTGGCGAGGGGCCCAAAACTGGACACAGCCCTGGAGGTGGGGCCTCACCAGTGCCCAGTCCAGGGGGATGATCACCTCCCAAGTCCTACTGGCCACGCTGTTCCTGACACAAGCCAGGATGCTGTTGGCCTTCTTGGCCACCTGGGCACACTGCTGTGTTCAGCTGACAGTCGACCAACACCCCCAGGTCCTTTTCTGCCAGGCAGCTCCAGCCACTCTGCCCCCAGCCTGTAGCACCCATGGGGTTGGTGTGACTTGGCCTTACCTTCCCAGCGAGTTCTCATCAAGAGAACCCCACAAGCGAGAAGGGACACAGGCAAAGGCCTGCGCTGCTAATTCCGACCATCTCCTGTCCCCCCGGGATCAGCCCAAGCAGGATCTCACCTTCCCAAGACGTACTTACTGAGGGCTCGCGAATGGTCTGGATTCCGGATGCCTTTGGCTCTCAGCTTCTGGAGCAGCGTCACCGACGTCAGCTGCTTCACCAGGTACACGGACAGCGAGTAGTTCTGTTGGGGAGAAGACGACACTGCTCAGACCTAGAAAAACCCACCAGAAAGGAGAGGGGCGGGGGGAGTCTCTCCTAGATCTGCACAGCTGCAAAAAAACAGGCTCGATCCCGCAGTGAAGGGGAAAAACGGCTTTCACGGCACCCACCCTGCCGAACTCCGAGGACCAGTTCACCACGATGGTGTTCGGGACGGTCGCCGAAAGCCGTGCCAAGGGGGTGATGTTGACAGGGCGGCTGGGTCGCTTTGGCTCCGCACCGTTCTTGGTGGGCGGGAGATAACCCTGCAAAGAGAGACAGATCACCCCAGATGAAATCAACCCTCTCCGAGGTTTGGGGCCACACACAAGAACCTACAAACCCCATTTCTTCACGTACCTGCAGATACTTCACCTCCCACCTGAGAGCTTGGGTGAGAATTTCTCTAAAACCTCAAAGCTGTCTGTCATTTTTCCTTAAGAAATTAAGAGTAAAGGTTCCCCCTAATATCCTTCCGCTGATGAGGGTGCTGGGGGTGCTCTCATCACCAGCCGGACCCCCCCCTCCAAACACAGAACTGTCGGGGCACCGAATTAACAGCCAAATGGCACCGAATTAACAGCCAAACCCAGTTCAACCAGGCTGGGAAGCTAAAAAATTAACATCCAGTGACAAATCTCACATTGATCTCACTTTTGCTTCGTTACAGCCACATCCCACCTTCATTAGAAACCCATCCCATCCAGCCCACGGGCGCCTTTTCTGTAATTCAGACAGATTCAGGCCAGTTTTTTTTTCTCATCACCCTGGGTTCGACCGGGCAGCCCGAGGCTGATTCAGCAGCCGCCCAGCGGTTTAAGCAGAAGTAAAACCAACAAAGTGCGTTCCCGTCGGTGGGAAGAGCTTCTCAGCTGGCGATGACTCACCCAAAGGAAGGCCGGAAACCTCCTCTGCGAGCAGAAACTGGGGGGGGAGGACACAACCCTTTACCCACCTCCCATCTCACACGCGCTCCCCTCTTTCCGCCCCACGAGGCCGGAAATGACCTCTCTCTATTTATTTTTATTTTAAAGCAGGTTTACTAATCGCCTCGGCCAAAACCAGACAGAATATCTGAAGCAAAGAAATGCAAATCTGTAAAAGCAGGAAGGGAGCGGCTCGGGGCAGGGCGTCGGAGGCCGTTCTGCAGGTTTGATGGCAACGCAATAAACTAATTCCATTGATCTCACATTTTACTCTGCATTTTTATTACCAAGTTTCTTGTCAAAAAAAAAAAAAAAAGAGAGACGGAATCTCAGAAAAAAAACCAATCAGGCCCAAAGTTTGCATATTCTTTAATTCAAGAGCACAGTCCTTGAACCAAAGAGCAGCTTTTCATCGCCAACATGAAATCAGTTTTGCATCTGACCATGCCATTTCTTCAAGTCAAGTCTTTAATCTCCAGAAAATCCATTCCCACCGCACTCCCCGGGAGCTGCAGCTGCCTAAAAGGGGCAGAATTTAGGCTACAAGATATTAGGAAGGAATCTAAGATTTACTCACCGGCAGGGGACAGAGTTTTCCGTTGACCTTGACAAATAAATTAGGAGGGAAATAATCTTCTTGGGGACAGCTGGTTTCACACAAGCAAAACCTAAAAAGCAGGAGGGAGAAACCGGGCAAGTGAGTGGCGACGCTCAGGAAAAAAAAAAACCAGCAGCCAAACCCTTTTTCCCTGGAAAAAGGGGAAAAAAACCCCATTTTTCCAAGCGGGACATATCAATGGCTGGAAAGATGTAAGTAGATGAATGGCCCTACATGTGTTTTTGTGGGTCGTCTTCACCCAGAGATTCTGCAGCGCTTCAAGAGGCAAGGAATTACACCTCCAAGTTACCCCACGAAAGCACCTGAGGAATTAAAAAGTTCTCTTTGACCCAAAGCGAATCTTGTAGTAGGACAGAGCGGCCACTGCTTGGGAAGTTGGGTTAGGTCTGACCCAAAGCTCCTCTGCCACCACTCATCCTCCATCGGAGAAACGCGCTCTCTCTCTGCTCGCCAAATAAAACAAAGAATAAAATTGAGAGTTCATCTTTTTGAGGCTCAGGAACACGAGGATCCCGGGCGCTGAAGGACATCGGCAGGAGGAGAAACCATCCCACCACCGGTTTTAAATCCTGCACCAAAGTTTAGGTCGCTTTTTCAGGTGAAAAATGATGCACAGTGGGATGCACTTGGACACCCCAGGAGACTCCTAAAAGCTTCCCGGTGGATTATTTGCTAAACTCTGTTTTATCTCCAAAGCTCAAAACATCTCTTACTAAGAGGCAAAATACACCGAAACTGGCCCTTCTGAAACCCACGTGGGGTTTTTCTGCATTACAGAAGGGACATTTCCAAGCATCCACCCCCTGAAGCCTTTCGGGGAACAGGCTCCTCCAGCGCTGAGTGGAACAGATGGACACAGCAGGAAAACCGCCACCGCGTGCCCCAAAAATCAGACAGACATCGTCACAGCACCCTAATTAATACAGAACGCCCCCCTGAAAACCACCAGGCTCCCTTTCGGGTGAAATCAAAGGCTTCATTTCAAATAACCACTTTTCTTCACACTTCCAGGTGTCACAACCAAAGCCCTAAACCCATCATTTTTTTTTTTTTTCTGAGCTTGCGCAGTCATCCTCTGTCTCTTTGCCAAGTCCAACCCCCCAATAATAAAATTTAACATTTTTTAACCCCGCCAAGGGTCGAACGTCAGGCAAGAGCCTCCTCCGTTCCTGTTCAGAGCCGTAGGCGCTGAAACACCCGCCCCGGTGCCACCGGCAAGAACCAGGGGGGAACCTGGGAAGCACTTGCAAGTATTTTTCTACTCACACCCTCCAACACGTCTTGCATTTTCATGAGTAATAGCTGGGTGAACAGGAAAAAAATGCTCAAATTTTAAGGCAATGTCACTCCTGCATCTTATTCTGCCTTTTGCAAACAGGCAAAGAATTGAAAGGGAGAAGAGAACGAAGCGAGGTCTGTTTAAGTGTGCAAAACTCTGAAAAAACTTGAATTTTACTACACTTAAAATCAAGGAAACTCGTGTGGCAGAGACGTGTCGCCCGGAGACAGCTCCCTCGGCCTCCCCGAGGCCAGAAAGAGCCTCGCGGTTTGGTGGTGCCGAACCCTCGCTCCGTAGAAACCCCCAGTTCCAAACCCAGCACCAAATATTTCAAATTTCCAACAAATCAAGTGGTAAAAGCGGGGATTGGGCAAGACCTCGGATAAATTCCCAGCTCAGGGAACAGAGCTTAATGAGTTCATCAAAAAGACGTCCCCTTACCTTAATTGCACCTGTACAGTGTAATCACATTTGGCACCCGGTAAGATATCCCTGCAAGGGAAAAAGAAGGTCTTAAGACTCTCAGCAGGGCTTAACAGAGAATTACAACTACAGCAGCCTGAGATTTTTATTAATTTATATTGATATCGATGCACAGGAGTTGCATTTTGAATAAAACCAGTGCAGCCGAATCATAAAAAGAGGTAATACCTGCCAGAAGTAGGAGGTGAAATTCCCAAACAAGGAGGTAAAGCGAAAGCCCATCCAAGAGAAGAAGGGGGAAAAGGAGAAAAATCAACCTCAAAAATTCCTGCTACTGCTGAGTTTTGAGAATATAAGATTAACCCCAGACTCGCCAGTGCAAACAAACGGTCCTGTTTAGAGGCCCAGGTTTATAGTCTGAAATTTCAGGATGAACTACCACGTTTTTATCCCAATTGTTGTATTTTCCTCTTTCCATGCAATAATTCCACTCCGCAGGCGTCGCGGCTGGTCCCCAATGGCTGTGAGCAGCACAGCAGCGCTGCCAGCGAGGAATTCCCCCTTTTTACACCTGATTTGGCACTTTATTCTCCCGGAGCAGTGACTCGGGAGAGCCCGCTGACTCGCTTACCGGGAGGTGAGGATCTGCTGAACCTGCTGGGGGGTGAGGGCGAAGGTGAAATGAGCTTCTTCAAACCGCTGACTGTTCGTTGAGGCTGGAGGAGAGGATTTAAGACAAATTAAATCATCGTTAAGTCATTCTTACACCTGCAGGGGCCAAGACTTGTGAGAAACAAAGGACAGAGTCCAGTAAAATCAACCACGGTTCATTTGGGGGCTCTCCAAGTCCTTGACCACGGAACCAGGTCTGGTTTTCAAGGCTGACGTTCAGTTTCCATCATTTTATTTACAAGGGAAACCGAGGCCTGGAAAGGACGGTGGCTTGTACCGACAGCAAATGGCCAGGAAATCAGGAACCCCCGCCTTGTTTCGCTCTCCGGGGTCTATGAATGGCCTCAGGGATCGGAAGACAGGGTGGGAAAAAAGAGATGGAACGCGGAGCTCAGGGAGCACCAGAGATCGTCCATTGCCCTGGAAATTAATAATAATTACTGTGGTTATGGAGTAAGTGCAGCTGCCGAACAGTAATAATTTTCTCTGTGAGCACAGGGATGAATTTAGAGAAAAGCAGCCATGCCCTTGATTAAAAAGAATCGTGAGAAACCCACGTTATGGGAGAATCACGAAATCTACACCAGGGTTAGTGAGGAGCACCGTGAAAACGTTTGGTGCAAGAAACACGTAAAACTAAACCAGGATTTCCCCCTCTCTCACCCTGACCTCAACCAAGTCACTACCTCTTTTGTGCCCGAGCTTCCCCCTCGGTGTCTGCCTCCCACACAACAAACAGGAGCTATTTTATTAATATTTGCAGAGTATCAGCATCCTAGAACGAAGGCTGCTGATGCTCTAGATGTAATTTGCCAAAGAGCCGATTCAGCCTTTTCTACACCCATTTTTTACACCCGTCAGGAGAGATCCCGAGCAACAGCAGCTCCCGATGGTGCTCTCTGGGATGCAGAGAATCCCCCCGGCCATGAGAAAACGAAGCTGAGGATATTAATGCAGTGACATGTGTGTAAATCTTACATCCGAGGCGACTACAGATCCCCAGAGGAGAAGGTTGGCTCCATCTCCGGTGCCACCTGCCACGGGAAAGGGACACCCTTGCGCTGGCCTCCCCAAAAAAAAGCAAATTCGAGCCCAGATTCCTCAGCGGGGCGAGGGGGTTTGGCTTCTCCAGCCTCCTGCAGCTCAGGAATGCCAGGAATGCGAGGCCCTGAGCTCCCTGCCAGATGATGACCTGCCAGATCTTCCCCGGATGGACCGGCAGCAGCCACAGGCTGGCAGCCCCCGGACCGGGGAAATTCAGAGGAATTTTGACCATCTTAGGACTTTTTTCCTTGAGCCTTTCGCTCCTCGATGGCAAAACCCTGCTCTAAACAGAGCTGGTGTAAAGCCACTCGGTCCCCATGGACCAGGAGGCTTTATCATTAACACCACATCCCTGTCTTCACCCATCATCACCCTCTTCATCCCTATTTTCATTTATCCCGCCCACATATTGCTTATTTCTAGTATTTTTCTGCCACCCCGACCTTCATATCTGCATACTTATAACAAATTGCCCCAAGTAACTAAAAGAACAGAACGGGAAGGGGATGTTTACACAGCGAAAGGGAGAAGAAAGACACAAACCACCAGAAGCCAAAGAGAAAAGTCCGCGATTCCCCAGGAATTACATAAAAACTCTTTCAAGCTCAAGCACCGACACATAAATAAGGGAGAGGAGAAAAAAAAAAAAAAAAGAAATAAAATCATTTCTTTTGCAGGGCGAGTATCCCATTTCAAGGAAGAGGCTTAACCACAGGTTGTCTGAGAGACCGAACAAAGCCAAACCCCAAAAAAAGGGCAATTTTTAGCAAAACGGGAATGAAACCAAGCCCCTAAAAAAGCACAGGGGTTTTGGTTGGAGTTGGGATATACTTATCTCCACTTCAGCACGCATTACTATGTTTATATGCAAGAAAAACAACCCCAGTTCCAAGTGAAAACCATTTAAAAGGCCTAAGATGGGTGGATCTAGGCTGGAGAGGCCAGAAGGGCTCAACCTAAAGTAAAAATACAACTTAAAACTTATTCTAAAAACCAGACTAAACCTCCCTTTTTTGTGGGTTCAAAGCACCCCAAGTGCAGCGGCGCTTCCAAAGCCACCAGCAATTACGGGGCCAACCCCGCACCGCGTGTCTTCCCACCCGGATTTGAAGAATTCCAGCAAATACACAACTTTTCTGGAATTTAGGGTTTTTTTCCCCGTTTTACAAACAGGGAAGCACCAGGGTGCTCAGACCCCCCATCACGGCGAGAAACAAGTGCCTTCACCCTCCTTCCGGACCCTGCTTCTGCTCTTATTTAATTAAGGCAGAATTAAGACTCAAAGGTGGCAGAGGGTTTTGCTGGCAGTTGTACCACCGATTGTTTGCAAAAATAACAAACCCATTTTTCGTAATTAACTCTCCTGGCACCCACTGATTTGTTCAGAAAGGGAAACCTGTGCCAATTTATCCATGTTTTTATTCTCTGACGTGCCAGACCAGAGAAAGCTTCACGATTCCAAACGCAAATCAACCCCCCCAGGCTCTATCGAGTGAAAACAGTAAATAATCCAGAACTTATATACGCCTATAAAACATACACTTAACAGAAATGGTGTCTGCTGGGAAAGAAATACCCTTTTTCATGCAAATAAATTTGGAACAAGACTGACAAGCAACTAAAAGCTTCCGTTTCTGGCAGTTCACACAGGTTGGGGTAGGAAGTTAGGGGTTCAAACCCCTGAGTTGGGGGGGTTCAGCCTGGAGAAGAGAAGGCTCCGGGGAGACCTTGGAGCCCCTTCCAGTCCCTGGGGCTCCAGGAAAGCTGGGGAGGGACTCTTGATCAGGGACAGGAGCCATAGGAGGAGGGGGAAGGGTTTTAAGCTGAAAGAGGGGAGATTGAGATGAGATGTGAGGAAGAAGTTCTTTGCTGTGAGGGTGGTGAGAGCCTGGCCCAGGTTGCCCAGAGAAGCTGTGGCTGCTCCATGCCTGGAGGGGTTCAAGGCCAGGCTGGATCAGGTTTGGAGCAACCTGGTCTGGTGGGAGGTGGAACTAGATGATCTTCAAGGTCCCTTCCACCCCAAACCATTCTATGATTCTACAAAATCCCACTGGATATCACCAGCCTTTTGAATCCGTCCTGGTGATGCCCCTCCTGCTCCACCTTCACCATCCGAGCAAACCCCAGGAGCCTCCAAAGAGCAGGAGGACCGAGCAGTTCCCCACATACCTAACGTGGTGGGTTTGATCAGCTCATCGTAGACGTCGTAGAAGGGCAACCTCTTCATCTTGACGTCGGGGTGGACGGGATGGACGGGCGGCGAGAGGTGCTGAACATCCGCCTCATGTTTGGGGCCCAGCACCGGCGCCGGGGGCAGCAGAGCTGCCGCCACGGCGGCCGAGCCGTGGTCATAGGGCAGGTGACACACCGTCCCCTGCGTCAACGCGGTGGCCGAGGGCAGCTGCCCGGCCTGGATGTGGAGCATGGACAAGTCCGAAGGGGTTAAGATCTTTCTGGGGAACCTCCGCCGGTAAAGTTCTTTAATTTTCATCTGGACGGCCGGGCTGCAGCCGGATTTCAGCAGCTGTAACGCCTTCGTGAGGAGCTCGTGCTTCCTTCCACTTTTGTTCCTTCCAGCAAAGCCCAGGAGAACCTGCAGCTCCGATACCCTAAAGCTCATAACCATATGCTGCAAGAAAATAAAACAAGCACCGTTACAGCTGCGACAGGAGCAGAAAACAACCCAAAACCAAGCCACAGCTTCACTGAGGAAGGTGGTGGAGGCGTTAAAAGAGGCACTGTCAGGTCTGAAGTTCCCCTTGTCCTCAGTAGCGGTAAATATTTTAGATTTGTTTCCAGTTTCAGATACTCTGCTTGGATCTGGAAATGCAAAAATCAATTCCTGATCTGACGGAACCTCCACAATCAGCAGGTCAGGCTTTATCAGGCAGTTCATTGATTCTGGTCTATGCGCCAAGGGGCTTTAAAGCGGTTGAATTCGCTGTGTCAGGGTCGTGTTACCGAAAACACCGTGTCTCAGGAGGACAACGGGACAGATGTTCCATCTCCCAACGGGAGAGAAAACGGGAAGTATTTGGTAAAGCCATCACCGCGACAACAAGCGCCGTGTGGTCCCTGGCGTGGAATAGACTCGGAGCCAGATTAAGGTTTCATGTAGAAAAAAAAAACCCTGCAGGTCGTGTGGATTTGCCCGTTACCTTTGCTGGGTGATAAATTAGAGGTTCAAGAGAAAAATTATTAACTTTTGTCGTGGTTTCAGCCGAATTTACCAAAACCAGAGTGACAGCTGGCCCTTCCTCCCCGTAAAGGGAGGAGAGGAAGAGATAAGGAGATTTACGAGTTTTTTTCCCCTTGTCAGCAGCAGGAAAACTTTATCATTTAAGCGGAAAACGCTCGACTTGGGGTCTCTCGACTTTGACAGTGCCTGTTTTAAACACCTTAAAGATACATGAGGGATGCACATCGATCAAATATTCATCCCTCCCCATCTGCGACAATCCTTGCAAAGGAACCGACCTCTTCCCACATCCATTATTCCCACAAATCCCACGGACAGAGCCCTCCGACCGGCAGGAGAGGAGTGTAGCATGGCTCGGCAGCACGAGATTCAGAGTTCCCATTAAAGAACCCTCGCACTCGTGACATAGGACGGCTGTGTCACCACCGCTGCGGCAGCTGTGGACTCTCCTCTACCCCCGAAGCCTCTCCGGTTAGTGCTCAGAGCAGCGGAGCAACAGGAAAAAAAAAAAACCTCTTTATTGCCATAAGAGATGGGAAACGAGAGCTCCCGGAGGGCACCTGAGGCTGAATCCGCAGCAGACTCGAGTCCGACCGTGCCGCTGCTGAACAAGGCACGTCCTGAAACCTCTTCTCTTTCCAGGGGAGTCACCGTTCGGTCTTTTAAATAAAGGAAAGGGTTTTAAGCCAACTACGGGCTTTATAAGGAGAAATCGTTTCGTTTTCAACTGGCTCGTCTTGCTTTTACAATGAGACACAGATGGGAAAAAGCTTAAACAAACTCCTGGCGAGGAAACCAGAAAAGGGGGTGAGGGGGAGATGGACCAAGGAAAGGGAGCAGAGATTGAAAAATAAACTCAAAGAAGCCTCAAATAACGTCAAGCTCCACCGAAAGGGCTGGCGTCCTGGGGGTGCGATGTAAAACCTGTGCACGGAGCTACGCCTAGAATTATCCACTGATATCCTTAATATTTTGCCACTCCTGTTGTGATCAGGCTTAAATTTTAGGGGGAAGGAGAAAGACCAGACCATAAGGTTGTATTAAAATTTGGACAGGGCACCGCTGGAAAGATTAGGGACAAATAATACTCCGGAGAATTATGTTCTCGTTGTGGCTGGAGACCAAAAAGGTGCCCGTTCCCAAACGTCTCCCTGTTCCCAGCACGGGGAAGGGGATTCCTAGGCCGCTTCAGCCAGATAAGAGCTATATTCCAGCCAGGGAGGGGGGGGGAATATTAAACCATCAACAAGGAGAGGAAGGAAAAAAAATAAAAAAAATCAGCTTTGGAATTAGTTACCAGGGGCAATTTCATATTCCACAGTCTGGTGGGCAAAGGTGGTGACACACTCTGACTCCTAAAAAAACGAGAAAAAGAGAGTGGAGGGAGATGAAACCCCATCCAGCCGTGAGCACTGGTGCAGCACTACCATGTTACACGCTCTCTGCGCCCTCCTCCCGCACCCCAAACCTGCCTCTGCACCCCTAAACATACCTCTGCGCCCCAAAGCCTGCCTCTGCACCCCCCAAACCTGCCTTCAGCACCCACCCACCCCCCCCAAAACCTCCTTGGGCCCACTGCAGGGTCCCCCAGACCCACACATCCCCTCAGTCTCCCATATCCCCTCAGCCCCACGCTACCAGACCCCCGACCCCCAAAACCCCCTTCACAGCCCCACAGACCCCTCAAATCCTACACTGTCCCACTCCGTCCCCACAGACCCCTCACCAACCCCTACTAGTCCTCCATCCCCACGCATCCCTCAGCTCCACAGACCTCTCAGCCCTACACTGCCTGGTCCCATCCCCACAGACCCCCTCAGCCCCACAGATCCCCTCAGCCTCAGCCCCAGCCCCACAGACCCCCTCAGCCCCATACTGCCTGGCCCCATCCCCACAGACCCCCCAAACCCCACACTTCCTCACTCCATGCCTACGCAGAACCCCCTCAGCCCCACACTGCCTGGCCCCATCCCCACACAGACCCCCTCAGCCCCACACTGCCTGGCCCCATCCCCACACAGACCCCCACAGCCCCACACTGCCTGGCCCCATCCCCACACAGACCCCCACAGCCCCACACTGCCTGGCCCCATCCCCACACAGACCCCCACAGCCCCACACTGCCTGGCCCCATCCCCACACAGACCCCCACAGCCCCACACTGCCTGGCCCCATCCCCACAGCCCCACACTGCCTGGCCCCATCCCCACACAGACCCCCACAGCCCCACACTGCCTGGCCCCATCCCCTCAGCCCCACACTGCCTGGCCCCATCCCCACAGACCCCCTCAGCCCCACACTGCCTGGCCCCATCCCCACAGACCCCCACAGCCCCACACTGCCTGGCCCCATCCCCTCAGCCCCACACTGCCTGGCCCCATCCCCACAGACCCCCTCAGCCCCACACTGCCTGGCCCCATCCCCACACAGACCCCCCAGCCCCACACTGCCTGGCCCCATCCCCACAGACCCCCCAGCCCCACACTGCCTGGCCCCATCCCCACAGACCCCCCAGCCCCACACTGCCTGGCCCCATCCCCACAGACCCCCTCAGCCCCACACTACCAGACCCCATCCCGATAGACCCCTCAGCCCCACACCGCCTCACTCCACGCCCACAAAGGTCCCCCCAGCCCCACACTACCTGGTCCCATCCCCACAGGTCCCCTCAGCCCCACGCCGCCGCTCCCCCCGCCGCCCCGGCCCCGCCGCACCTTCAGCTCGGCCGCCTCCGCCATCTTGGGACATGGCAGCCGCCGCGCAGGGACCGAGGCAAACTCCGCGCCCCGCCGCGGCCGCAGGGGACAGGGAGCGGGCGGCGGGCGGGGGCAAGGGAGCGTCGCGCAACTCCGCGCCCGCCGCGCAGCCGCAACGCCACGCCCGCTTCCCCTTCGCCACGCCCACTTTCCATCCGCCACGCCCATTTCCACTTTCGCCACGCCCATTTTTTCCCTTTTCGCCACGCCCCCGGGAGCGGGTGGGAGGGGGCTGCGCCGAGGGGTGGCGAGTCCCGTATGGGACCGGGCTGTAACGGGTCCCGCTATATGGGACCGGGGTTATATGGGGCCAGGGCTATATATGGGGACGGGGCTGTGTGGGTATGAGGCTATAAGGGACTGGGCTGTATAGGACTGTGCTGTATGGGGCCACAGCTATATGGGACCAGGGCTGCATGGGGCTGGGGCTATATGGGACCAGGCTATATGGGGCCAGAGCTATATGGGACCGGCGCTATGTGGGACTGGGGCTGTGTGGGACTGTGCTATATGGGGCCAGAGCTATATGGGACCGGGGCTATATGGGTCAGGGCTGCATGGGACTGGGGCTGTGTGGGACTGTGCTATATGGGGCCAGAGCTATATGGGACCGGGGCTGCATGGGGCTGGGGCTATATGGGACCAGGCTATATGGGGCCAGAACTATATGGGACCAGTGCTGTATGGGGCTGGGGCTATATGGGACTGGGGCTGTGTGGGCCCAGTGCTATAGGGGGCTAGGCCTCTGTGGGGCTGGTCCTATATGGGGCTTGGGGGGTGTATGGGGATGCTGCTGTATAGGGAATGGGGCTGTATGGGGACCATGGCTATATAGAGAAGGGGGCTGTATGGGGCGGGTGCTGTACTGGGAATGGGGTTATGTGGGACTGGTGCTGTACTGGGACCAGTCCTGGCTTGTGGTCTACCCAGCACCGCTGCCCAGTCCTGGCCCAGGTCCCAGGGGTGACCGGGACCCACGGAGGGTGCTGTGAGCCCTCCCGGAGTGTCGTCCCCCTGCCCCGGGAGGACCCCCCCACCTCCACCCTCGGATGGGGACACGCGGCTTTTCCAGAGGGGACACGGGATGGGGACACGCAGCTTTTCCAGTTTAATGGCTCGGGGGGGGGGGCGATGGGACTGGCCCCCATCCTGCCCCTCACTCCTCCGTCCGCAGGATGTGCAGCAGCATGGCGTGGACCCCCTCGTCCATGAAGCCCTGTGGGGAGGAGAGCTTTGCTGTGGGGCCGGATCCAGCTTCCCGTGGGGCACCCAGATTCGGTGCCGGGCTCCGAATTTGTATTTCCCAGCCAAAATTGTCCCCGTCCCCTTCCCCCCCTCCATGGGGATGCGGGGTCCCACCTGGGCAGCGTTGAGGAGGTGGGTCCTATAGATGGCCACGATGTCCCGGTGGTTTTTCTGCTGGACCTGGGAAGGAGGAGAAGAGGAAGGTGGGGTGACGAAGGGGGTGACGAGGTGACGAAGGGGGTGACGAGGTGACAAAGGGGGTGACACTGGGTGCTGGCACCCACCTCCAGCTGGAGCTGGAGCCGGGCGTTCTGGCTGCGGAGCCCCAGCACCTCCGCTGACAGCTTCTCCGTCTCCGCCAGCAGCTTCTTCATCTGCGGGGGGGGGGGACATCAGGGGGGAAAGTCGGGGTGCTGGGGGGGACCTGTCGGTCCCCGTCACACCCCAGGGTTGTCCCTTTGGTTCCCATCTGTCCCCCACCCCCAAACCTGGCTGGGAGATGGACTCAGGTGGGAAGAAGCTCCTGGTCACCCTAGAGGTCCCCGGGCAGCCCCCGGCCCCCCAAACCCGGCTCCCCCGGGGTGTTGGGCTGGTGAAAGGCTGGGGGGGGCAATGGCGGGAGGGGGACAGGGATGGGGACAGTAATGAGGACAGGGATGGGAAGGGGAAGAGGATGGGGACAGGGATGGGAAGGAGATGGTCATGGGGACACCGATGGGAAGGGGACAATGATGGGGACAGCAATGGGAAGGGGATGGCAATGGGAAGGGGAGGAGACGGAAACGGGAAGGGGAGGGGTTGGGGACAGCCATGGGAAGGGGACAGCGATGGGAAGAGGATGTCAATGGGAAGGGATCAGTGATGGGAAGGGGAAGGGGAAGGGAATGGGGACACCGATGGGAAAGGGACAACGATGGGGACAGCAATGAAAAGGGGATGGTGATGGGAAGGGGACAGCGATGAGGGTCGTGATGAGGACGGTGATGGCATGGGGATGGCATGGGGATGACAATGGGGACAGCGATGGGGACAGCGATGGGAAGAGGACAGGGATGGGAAGGGGATGGGAATGGGGACACCAATGGGAAGGAGACAATGATGGGGACAGCAATGAGAAGGGGAAGGCGATGGGAAGGGGACAGCGATGGGGACAGCGATGGGAAGAGGGTGTCAATGGGAAGGGATCAGTGATGGGGACGGGGATGGGAAGGGGATGGGAAGGGGATGGGAATGGGGACACCGATGGGAAGGGGACAATGATGGGGTCAGCTGTCCCTGCCCGCCCGTGTCCCTTACCTTCCCGTCCTTGTCGCGGCAGGCACTGGCCAGCTCGCCCGCCCTGGCCCGCAGGTTGCCCAGGCTGCGCTCCAGTCCCTGCGCCGTCTCCCGCAGCTCCCGCGCCTCCCGCTCCCGCTCGGCCGCCCGCGCCTCCGCCGCCTCCGCCGCCCGCTTCGCCTCCTCCGCTGCCACCCGCCACCGCCCGGCCACCTCCTCGGCCACCTCCCTGGCCACCTCCTGGCCACACGGGGTGGCAGCGGTGCCGGTGACCCCCTCCAGCAGCCGTGCCACGCGGGCACCCTCCGCCGTCCCCATCTCCTCGCCCAGTTCCCCCTCCAGCTCGCCCAGTATCCCATCCCCTCCGCCCCCCCGGGTGCCGTCGCCCTCCATCTCTGCAACGAGTTGCAAGGCCTCGTGCTGGGACCTCACCAGCCCGTCCAGTTTACGGTGCAGCTCCCGCAGGATGCCGGCCCCGGCGTCGCCCGCTGCCTCCCGCACCCTCTTGCCCACCCCGTCCCGCAGCGCCGCCAGCTCCCGCCGCTGCCCCGCCAGCCTCCGCCGCAGCCTCGCCACCTCCTCCCGCTCAGCCTCCAGCTCCCGGGCCAAGGTGGCCATTCCGGGACCGTCGGCCGATGGTTCGGCACCGCTGTCCCGCTCCCGTAGCCCCCGCAGCTCCTCCTGTAGCCGCTCCCGCTCGCCGCCCAGCCGGGCCAGCTCCACCAGCAGCCTCCCATTGCTCTCCTTCAGCTCCACCACCTCCTTCTCCAAGCTCCCTCCCTCCCTCAGCGGCTCCTCTCGGCTTTTCCCACCCGGAGCCGGCTCCGTGCCGTTCACCGGGCATGGGGAAAGGGTTTTCCTGGCGGGTGGTGGGAGCGCCGGCTCCCGCCGGAGGTTTTCCAGGAGGGCGCGGGATCCCTGGAGCATCTTGGCGTGGGTCTCGTCGGCGCGGCTCAGCGCCCGCTCCAGCTCCACCGCCAGCTTCTCCCACGCCGCCAGGCTTTTCCGGACGGCCTCGGCCGACACCACCTCGTAGTGCAGTTTGCTCCGCAGGGCTTCCTCCACCTCCTTCCGCAGCCCTTTGCTCCGGGCCACGGCGCTGGCCTTGGCCGCCCGCATTTTGGCACACTCGTCCCCCAGCCAGGCGAGGAAGGGCGCCAGCGCCGGCACCTCGGCGTCGCCCTGGGGCCGTGCCGCCGTTTGGCCTCCTCCGTCCCCTTCTTCCTCGGCCACCATCCTCTTCCTCAGCTCGCCCAAGTGCTGGGCCAGCAGGGCCAGGCAGGCGCCATCCTCATCCTCCGTCCCGTCCGTGGCGTGGCAGCCGGGCAGGAGCCGCGCCAGCTCCCGCACCCGTTGCCGGATGCCCTCGGCGGTGGCCGCCAGCCGCTGGCATTCCCGCGTCTTCCTCGCCAGCCGCTCCCGCAGCCGCCGCACGGCGCACCCGTCCCGCTGCTCTTCATCCTCCTCCTCATCATCCTCCTCCTCCTCCTCCTCGCTCTCGCTGCTGGGGGTCTCCTCTCCCTGCAGCACAGAGTTCCCGGCGCAGCCAGTGCCGTTCTCTGCTGGGAGGAAAAGAAACAACCCCCCTTTTTTCCCCATTTTTCCCCTTTTTTGCCCTAAAACGAGCAGCTGGGCGAGGCCAGATGGGTGACGGTGGGTGGGGGTGATGGCAGGTGGGGGCTCACCTCTCCCCCCGCGGCGGGCACGGCGTAGGAGCCGCCGGAGGGCCCGGCTGGGGGTCTGCGCAGCGAAGTGCCATCGGTCCTCGTCCCCCAGGGCCGCTCCGTGGCTCAGCAGCAGCTCGGCCGACTCCACGCTGCAGTGCTCGCAGGCCAGCATCAGCGCCGTCCTGCGGGACCAGTGACATGGTGGCACATTGGCGTGATGGCACAGTGGCATGGTGGCATGGTGGCACAATGGCACGGTGGTATGATGGCATGGTGACACAGTGGCACAATGGCACGGTGGCACAATGACACAGTGGCACAATGGTATGGTGACACGGTGGCACAATGGCACGGTGGTATGGTGACATGATGACACAGTGGCACAATGGCACGGTGGCACGATGACACAGTGGCACAATGGTATGGTGACACGGTGGCACAATGGCACGGTGGTATGATGGCATGGTGACACAGCGGCACAATGGCATGGTGGCACGATGACACAGTGGCACAATGGTATGGTGACATGGTAGCACAATGGCATGGTGGCATGGTGGCACAGCAGCACAATGGCACGGTGGCATGGTGGCACAATGGCATGGTGACATGGTGGCACAATGGCACAGTGGTATGATGGCATGGTGGCACAGTGGCACGTTGCATGGTGGCACAATGGCATGGTGGCACAGGGACGTGATGGCACAGTGGCACAATGGCACAATAGCACACTGCATGGTGGCACAATGGCACACTGCATGGTGGCATGGTGGCACACTGGCACAGTGGCACGTTGCATGGTGGCACAGTGGCACAGGGACGTGATGGCACAGTGGTACGATGGCACAATAGCACACTGCATGGTGGCATGGTCCCTCCTCACCCCTTCTTCCCCCCCTCCCTGGGGACAGCTCTTTGCAGCGGTGGCTTCCCACGGACCCTTGGGGACAGGGGACAGCACCGGAGCTGCCTTTGCATGGGGCACCCCCAGGGTCCCCATGGAGCAGAGCCATCGAGCGAGTCATCACCCCAGGAATGAGGGGGCAGAGCAGAGACACACACACACACACACACACACACACCCGTCACCCCCAAATGTCCTACAAGTGTCCCCCCCCCGTCCCCGCGGCCACTCACTTCTTGTCCTTGTCGGCCAGGTTGGGGTCGGCCCCTCTCTGCAGGAGCTGGGCACAGATGGCAGCGTGGTTCCCCCGCGCCGCCAGCATCAGGGGGGTCTGTCCGTGCTGGGGGGACACACACACACATATAAAGGGCCCATCAGCCCCGCCCCCCCCCCCCCCCCCCCCGATATCCCCTGCCACCCCTGGCCACCCCTCCCCGGTCCCCACTCACGGCGTCGGTGACATCCAGGAGGGCCTCGTGGTCGCAGAGCAGCAGCACGCTGGAGGCGCAGCCCGAGGAGGCTGCAGGGGGGCATCGGGGGGGGTCAGATGCCCCCTCCCCCCCCACCATTGGAGCCTTCACACCCCCCCCCCCCCCCGTCTCATCCCAGCCCGGTTTGGGGTCCCCAGCACTCACCAGCCCAGTGCAGGGGGGTTCGGTTCTGCCCGTCCACGTGACTCTCATTGGCACCATACTGGGGGGGGGACAGCGGGCAGGGACTCTCCCCGAGCTGGGGATGGGACCCCGCGTCCTGCCCTGCCCCTCCCCAGCCCTGGTCCTGTCCTCATCCTCATCCTCGTCCTTGTCCCCATCCGTATCCCTATCTCAACCCCCAGCTCCATCCTCATTCCCCTCCGCATCCCTGTCCCCACCCCTGTCCTTGTCCCCATCCTTATCCCTGTCCCCACCCCTACCTTTATCCCCAGCTCCATCCTTATCCTCCTCTGCATCTCCATCCTGTCCCCACTCCATCCCGTCCCCACTCCATCCCTATCTCCATCCTCATCCTCCTCTGCATCTCCATCCCCATCCCCATCCTGTCCCCACTCCATCCCTATCTCCATCCTCATCCTCCTCTGCATCTCCATCCCCGTCCCTCTCCTTGTCCCTATCCCCATCCTTATCTCCATCCTCATCCCTCTCTGCATCTCCATCCCCATTTCTGTCCCCATCCTTGACCTATCTCCATCCTTGTCCCCCTCTGCATCTCCATCCCTGTCTTTGTCCCCTATCCCCACCTCTATCTCCATCCTCAGCTCCACCCTTGTCTTCCTCTGCATCCCCATCCCTGTCCCCATCCCCATCCCTGTCCCCATCCCGGCTCGTACCTGCAGCAGGACCTTGACGCACTGGGGCTGGCAGGCGATGGTGGCCAGATGCAGAGCGGTGCTGCCTGCAAGAGACCCACGGGGTGACGGGGACACCGGGGACACGGCCAGCGGGGAACCACCACCACCACCACCACCCCCCACCCGGGGGTGACATCTGGCCTTGGGGACATCTCACCTTGGGGACAGGGCACTCACTCCCCGGGGGCTCGGTGCCTCGGGGTGCGGATCTGGTGTATGCTCAGCCCTTCGCCATCACCCCGAGGGGACACGGGGACCCCGCGGCTGTGTCGTCGTCGTCCCCCCACCCCTGCCATGTCAGGAGTGTCCCCACCGGGTCGGTCCCCCACTTACCGTCATCGTTCTTCTCGTTAACGGGGGCCCCGCGGGCCAGCAGCAGCGTCAGGCACTCGGTGAGACCCCTGGATGCGGCCAGGTGGAAGCTGAAGGAGGGCGAGAGGTGGCTGCCACCGAGGTCCCCATCGACCACCCCGGGGACCCCCCCCGTGGTGTGTGACACCCCCACACCTCCCTCCCCGGGGTGTGTGTGTGTGTGTGACGTACGCAGATTGTCCCACGGCGTTGAGCTTGGCGGGGCGGGCGGTTTTGCGGGAGGCGAGGGCGGACACCCTGCCCACGTCCCCCTTCTCCACCGCTTCCAGCAGCTTCTGGTCCTGCTTGTTCCAGCTCTCAACCTGGGGGGGGGGGGGGGGGGGGGCAGCGGCTCCGGGGGGGGGGCTGCGGGAACGGGGACCCCCCCCCCTTCCCTTCCCTTCCCTTCCCTTCCCTTCCCTTCCCTTCCCTTCCCTTCCTTCCCTTCCTCTTCTCTTCCCATGCCCCACCAGGCGTGAGGGGAAACTGAGGCACGGCTTCTCCACTAGGCAAAAGGGCCACCACATTGGGGGTGACACCTCTTTTGGGATATGCTCCCCCCCCCCCCCCCCAAAGTGTGTCCCAGGGACAGGGCGCTGGGGACACGGGGACCCCCACGGAGCCCCCCACGGAGCCCGGTGCTGGGTGCCGGCCGGGGAAGGCGAGGCGAGGCTGGCAAGCGTGTCCCTGCCTGCGCTTGCCCGGCTGGTTTGTCGGGGTGCAGCCGCCGCCGAGCCGGGCCCCATCGCCGTGGGGGGGGGACACACACCGGGCACCGGGACACGGCCGAGCACCGGGACCGGGTTGGGGGGCAAGTCCCGGGGCCGGGAATCGGGGCCGGGGGTGGGATTCAAGCTGGAATCGGGGCTGGGGTTGGGATCGCAGCCAGCGTCAGGGCTGGGATTAGGATTTAAAACCGGCCTCGGGGCTGGGACTGGGGTTGGGATTGGAGCTGGAGTCCGAGTTGGGATTGCAGCCGGCATCCGGGCTGGGATTGGGATCGGGTTTTAAACCAGCATCGGGGCTGGGGCTGGCGTCGGGGCCAGCATCGGGGCTGGAACTGGGGTTGGGATTCAAACTGGCACCGGAGCTGGAACTGGGATTGCAGCCGGCATTGGAGCAGGCATCGGGGTCGGGATTTAAATTGGGATTGCAGCCGGTACCAGGGCTGGGAATGGGGCTGGGAGTGGGGTTGGGATTCAAAGTGGCATCGGAGCTGGGATTGGGGTTGCAGGTGGCATCAGAGCAGGCATCGGGGCTGGGATTTGGGTCGGGATTGGGGTTGGGACTGGGATTGGGATTGCAGCCGGGACTGGGGCTGGAATCAGGGCCGGGATTTGGGTCGGGATTGGGGCTGGGATTGGGATTGGAGCTGGGACTGGGGGTCAAGATCACAGTCAGCATAGGGGCTGGGATTGGGATTGAAGCCGGCATCAGGGCTGGCATCGGGGCTGGGACTGGGGTCGGGATTGCAGCTGGCATCGGTTCCGGGATTGGGGCTGGGATCGCAGCCGGCATCGGGGCAGGACCGGCACTGAGCCCCGCCGGCTGCTGCGGACCGGTGGGGCCGGAGCATCCCCTCACCCCAAATGTGGCTGCAGCGACCCCCCCCGCCCCCGGGGACCATGGCAGCACCCATGGGTGCAGGCAGGGCACCGCGGCTGGGTGTCACCCCCCCTCCGCAGGGGTGAGGAGAGGGGGGTCCCCAACCCCGGGACAAGCTGGGATCCCCCCTGGGCATGGGAGGGGGGGGGACGGGACTCACCGCCACCTGCGAGCTGGAGCAGGAGAACATCCGCTTCATGGTGACCCGGGGGGGGGGATCCCCGGGACCCCCTGCCCCCCCCAGCGGGCCGGGGTGGGTGCGGGTGCGTCGAGCGTCGGAGGCGTGTGGGTGCGGGTGCCTTGGGTGCGCGTCCTCCGCCCCGTCACCTCCCCACGCCCGGGGCTGGCTCACACCCGGCCCGGGCTTGTCCCGTCACCTCCCCGGGGACCTCCCGCTCGCCGTGTTCCCCAAATGCCGGGAAAACCATCCCCGCCATAGTGTGTGTCCCCCCCCCCATACCCAGGGCACCCCCACCATAGGCGCCCATCAGCCCGGCCAGCTGGCAGCCTGCTGAGAACGGACACACTCAGCTCACC
>NC_133602.1:406704-506593 GCF_964106895.1 Numenius arquata | reverse complement strand
GGGGATGTGTCACATCCTGCCCAGCGCTGGGACAGACCGGGGACCACCCCCCCCCGGCCCGCCTCCTCCCACCCCAAGACAACAAAATAAATAAATAAATCCGAGCAGAGCTGGGGCGGGGGGGGGGGAGGTCAGTCCCAAACTGCTGTGCCCCCCCCCACCCCGACAACGCCACCAGCTTGGAGGAGGGGAGGGGGCAACCAAACCCCCCCCCCCCCAAACCCCATAAGGCTCCCATGGGATTAGCAGCTCCCCCAAAACACTCCCGG
Organism: Numenius arquata; assembly: GCF_964106895.1. Lineage (NCBI taxonomy): Eukaryota > Metazoa > Chordata > Aves > Charadriiformes > Scolopacidae > Numenius > Numenius arquata. The sequence goes on along the minus strand of NC_133602.1, from coordinate 506,324 downwards.
GGGTGCTCTCCCCAACCCCCCCCAAGGCCGGATCCTGCCCCCAGCATCTCCTTGGAGGGGGTGGGGGGGGGTCGTGTGGTGCTGGGGGGGGGTCCAGGAGGGGCTGGAGCCGGTCCCTAACTGTCCGAGGAGCCCCCGTCGCCCTCCTTCAGCTCCTGGCTGTTCTCCACCTCCTCGGGAATATCCTGCATCCTCAGGAAATCTATGGAAAAACACCGGTTAAACCACCCCCCCAAGGAAAAGCGGGTGCCCAGAGCCGGCTCCCGCACCCCCCCACCCCATCCCAGGGACCCACCTCGGGGGCTGGCGGGGGGGGAGTGGCGGCTCCCCAAGTCCTCGTCCTCCAGGAGCACATCCAGGGTGTCCTCGCCGTCCCGCAGCCGGTCGGGGTCCCCCCCCCGGTAATCCAGCTCCTCCCGGGGGCAGGGGGCGAAGGCGGGGTGGTGGAAGGAGAGGCTGGCGGGGTGGGGGCTGTGGCTCAGCTGCTGAGAGGGAGGCAGGAGGGAGGGGGGGGTCAGGCCTGAGCCCCGGTGCCCCCCAACCTGCGGGGGCTGAGGCCGGACACACTTGTGTCATGCATGAGCACATCCTTCCCACCCCCCCCGAGGCCCCAAGGCCAGATGAGCTGAGACTGGATGCACTTGTGTCATGCATGAGTGCACCTTCCCCCCACCCCAGGCCCCAAACCCATGTGGGCTGAGGCTGGACGCACTCATGCCATGCATGAGCACATCCTTCCTTCCCCCCCGTCACTGCCTCCCCCGCACCCCAAACCCTGCTGGGCTGAGGCCGGATGCACTCATGTCATGCATGAGCACATCTTCTCTCCCCCATCACCCCTCCCTGCACCCAAAACCCTGCTGGGCTGAGGCCGGACACACTCATGTCACGCATGAGCATATTTTCCCCCACACCCAAGCCACAGATCCAGGTGTGCTGAGGCCGGATACACTCATGTCATGCATGAGCACAGCCTTCCTCCTCCCTTCACGCCCTCCCTGCACCCCAAACCCTGCTGGGCTGAGGCCGGACGCACTCATGTCATGCATGAGCACAGCCTTCCTCCTCCCTTCGCGGCCTCCCTGCACCCCAAACGCTGCTGGGCTGAGGCTGGACGCACTCATGTCATGCATGAGCCCATCTTTTTTCCCCCATCACCCCTCCCTGCACCCCAAACGCTGCTGGGCTGAGGCCGGCCGCACTCATGTCATGCATAAGCACACCTTTCTCCCTCCCCCAGCCACAAACCCCACCAGGCTGAGACCGGACGCACTCGTGCCACCCACGACACACACACACACACACACACCCCACCACCACCACCACCTCCTCCCCGCTACCTGTGGCGGGGTGAAGCTGAGATAGAGCGCGTCGCCGGCCGGCAGACTCCTCCGCCGCGGGTCGGTCCCCCGGCGTCCCCGCGGGCCCCCCTCCTGCCGCAGGGCCCCCAGCTGCCGGCGGGCTTCCTCCAGCTCCCGCTCCAGCCGTGCCCGCTCCTGCTCGCTCTCCCGCAGCCGCGCTTCCAGCCCCGCCGCCTCCTGCGCCCGCTCCTGGCAGAGCTGCCGGCACCGGCCCAGCTCCTCCTGCAGCAGCCCGTGCTGCCGCTGCAGCAGCGCCAGCTCGCTGCTTCCCGGCTTCTCCCCCCCCCGGGACCCCCCCGCAGCCCCCGACTCGGCCGGGGCCGGTTGGGAACCGCGGCGGGACAACGGCTTCTCCGGACCTTCCTGAAGCTGCAGCTCCAGCAGCGTGTCCTGCTGGCTGACCACCGCCTGCGGGGGGAGGCAGGGTGGGCGGGGGGGACGTGGGCAGGGGGGATGGATGCGGGCAGGGGGATGCGGGCAGGGGGACGGATGCGGGCAGGGGGATGGATGAGGGTAGGGGGATGCGGGCACGGGATGGATGCGGGCAGAGGGGATGGATGCGGGCAGAGGGGATGGATGCGGGCAGGGGGATGGATGCGGGCAGGGGGATGGATGCGGGCAGAGGGGATGGATGCGGGCAGGGGGATGCGGGCAGAGGGATGGATGCGGGCAGGGGGATGGATGAAGGTAGGGGGATGTGGGTGGGGGGATGGATGCGGGCAGGGGGATGCAGGCGGGAGGATGCGGGCAGGGGGATGGATGTGGGCAGGGGATGCGGGCAGGGGGATGGGGGGGGGATGTGGGCAGGGGGATATGGGCAAGGGGACGGATGTAGGCAGCGGGATGCAGGCAAGGGTGGGCAGGGGGATATGGGCAGGGGGATGCAGAGGGATGCGGGCAGGGGGATGGATGCGGGCAGGGGGATGTAGGCAGGGGTGGGCAGGGGGATGCGGGCAGAGGGGGATGAGGGCAGAGGGGGATGAGGGCAGAGGGGGATGAGGGCAGAGGGGGGGATGGATGTAGGGAGGGGAGTGCAGGCAGAAGGGTGCGGGCAGGGGGGGACACCACCTCGTCCCCCACCCCATCCCCCTCCTCCCCACGGTCCCACCGACCTGGAGCCCATGCAGGAGCCCGTAGAGGTTCACCAGCCGCTGGTTGATCTCCTGGGGAGGAGAGGGGCAGAGGGTGAGCCCCCGTGAAGTATTGGGGGGGGGAGGAGGGGGAACTGAGGCACGCCAGCACCACAGGGAGGGAGCCCCCCATCCCACTCCCCCATCCTGCCCCCCCCCTTACCTCCTGGGGTACCCGCTGCACGACCTGGTTGCCATTCCCATCCTACAGAGAGAGAACAGTGACACCACGGTGGTCCCAGCACAGGGTGGGGGTGTTCCCCCCCCCCGGTGTGTGTGTCCCCCCCGCACCGTGCTCACCCGCTGCCCGGCGTCCGAATCTGCCCTGCAGAACTCCAGGGAGCCGTTGAAGTTGCCAGCGTCGCCGTCTGCGGGGAGAGGCGGGGGGGGTGAGCCCCACCGAAGCCCCGGGGGACCCCAAGATCCCCCCCCACATCCCCCCCGTCTTACTGCTGGCGCTGGGGCTGGGGCAGCTCTCGGCCTCGGTGACGTTATTCTGGTCCCGGTCGCGTCCCACGCACGTGAAAATCTCCTTCAGACACTCCACTGCGGGGAAGCGCAGGGGGATGAGCCCCCACACACCACGGGAGGGGGAACCCCAGCCCGGCCCCCTGCCTCAGTTTCCCCACGCGGAGCATTGCCATCCCGGGAGCATCCCGGAGCATCCATACCTTCCCGGATGGCGTCGTGCATCAGCTTCTCCCCGCGGGAGCCCTCGGCCGAGTCGGAGTGGAAGAGGGTGCGGGGGGCCAGGGTGGGCGAGGGCTCCTCGCAGCCGCTGGCCAGGGCCAGCATGTCGGCAAAGAGCCCCACCTTCTCCTCCAGCAGCGCCGAGATCTTCCGATCGTGCTGCTGGATACGGTCTGCGGGGGGGGGGAGGGGGGGGGGGGGAGGATGAGTGGGGACGTGGGGACAAGCAGGGACCGAGGGGAGACGGGCAGGGATGGGGGGGATGAGCGGGGATGCAGGGATAAGAAAGGATGGGGGGGGGGACACGCAAGGATGAGGAGATGAGCAGGGATGGTTTGATGAGCAGGGATGGGGGGGGACAAGCAGGAATGATGGGGGATACAAGCAGGGACGGGGGGGGGGACGAGCACGGATGGGGGGGGGACGAGCAGGAATGGTTTGATGAGCCATTCCTGAGGGATCAGGGCGGGATCCCCCGATCAGGGCGGGAGCCATGAGGGATCGGGGGGATGAGCAGGGATCAGAGGGGATGAGCAGGGATGGTTTGATGAGCAGGGATCGGGGGGGATGAGCAGGGATGGGGGGGTACGAGCAGGGATGGGGGGGGACAGGGATGGGGACCCCCACGGTGACAGCACCCACCTTTCAGTTTGCGCAAGGACGCCTCGATCTCCGTCTCAATCAGGGGAAAGTCCTGGCGGCTGGGGCAGCTGGAAGGGATGGGGGGGTCAGAGCAGGGCCCCCCCAACTCCATCACACCACATCTACCCTTCCCACCACCTGCATCCTCCCAAGGCTCAGGAGACCCAACCCAGAGCTGTTCCCCCCCCCCCTTCCCGCTCCCCATCGCCTACCCCACGGCCCTGGGGACCCCCCCCAAAAATCAATTTCCTCCCCCCCCCCCCACTCACAGGCTGACCGTCTGCTGGATGACCTTCATCCAGTTGTTGCGGTCGTCGCGGGAGGCGGCGTGGACCTCGTACATCTCCGGCGGCGCCGCGCTGATCAGGAACATCCCCTTCTCCTGGTTGGCGATGTCCCGCACGATGAGGTTTTGCAGGGAGATGACGGCCGGCTTGTCCTGCGGGACAGGGGACGGGGGTCAGGATGCCATCCCCGCTGCCGTGGGGGGGCCGGGATGCGGGGGACGGGGGTTGGCGGTGGCTCACCAGCATGGGGAAGGTGTATTTCTGGTCCTTCTCTTGCAGGAAGATGAGGACGTCCCCCATCAGCAGCACCAGGACATCTGGGAGGGGGCGCGGGGACGTGAGATGCTGGGGTGGGGGGACAGGCGGTGGCGTGTCCCACCCCGCAGAGCCCCCTTAGTCCCAGGGCTGCTCCCAAATTCACCCGTGGAAGGTGACGGCCTCCTGGCACCCCTGGTCCCTGGCATCTCCACCCCCAGGTACCTCCAATCCCTTGGTATCCCCTTCTCCTGGCACCCTGATACACCATCATCGTCATACCCGGGTACCCTCATCCCCTGGTACCCCCATTCCCCGGTACCCCAGTCCCCCAGCATCCCCAAAGGCAGGTACCCTCATCCTCTGGCACCTTCCATCCCTTGGCACTGTGGTCCCTGGCAGCCCCGTCCTCAGGTACCTCCAATCCCCTGGTAGCCCCATCTCCTGGCTCTCTGGTCTCCCAGCATCCCCACGTCCTGGTCCCCCGCAATCCCACAGCATCCCGGTCCCCTCGTGTCCCCATCCCCTGGTACCCCCATCCCACAGCACCCTGGTCACCCAGTGTCTCCATCCCCTGGTCCCCCAGCATCCCCACCCCCTGGTACCTCAGTATCCCCATCCCCTTGTTCCTGCATCCCACAGCACCCTGGTCCCTCAGCATCCCCATCTCCTGGTACCCCCATCCCACAGCACCCTGGTCCCCCACTATCCCCATTCCCTGGCACCCCCATCCCACAGCACCCTGGTCCCTTCGTGTCCCCATTCCCTGGCACCCCCATCCCACAGCACCCTGGTCCCTTCGTGTCCCCATTCCCTGGCACCCCCATCCCACAGCACCCTGGTTGCCCAGTGTCTCCATCCCCTGGTCCCCCAGCATCCCCATCCCCTTGTTCCTGCATCCCACAGCACCCTGGTCCCCCACTATCCCCCATCCCCTGGTCCCCCAGCATCCCCATCCCCTGCTACTCCATCCCCCAGCACCCCGGTCCCCACCAGCACCCCGGTGTGTCCCCCCCCCCAACACCCCAAACCCCACCTTTGAAGCGCCCGGCCGCCGTCTTCCAGAGCATGCAGCCGCTGTGGACCAGCTTGCGCCGCAGGAGCTCGTCCTTGCCGAAGACGCCGACGCAGCTCTCCCAGCGGAGCTGCACCTTGGCCCGCCCGTCCACGCGCCGGTAGACGTCCCAGAGCCGCGCGTTCATCTCGCACGTGTGCACCTCCTCGTTGATGGAGGAGATCAGCTCCTTCACCAGCTTCAGCGCCCGTGACAGGTCCGCCGAGTCCCCCTCGTTGTCTGGGACGAAGGGTTTGGAGGGGGGACACACGGTCAAGGGTGCTACCTCCCCCCCCCCCCAACACGGGCAGCCCCCTCTCCCCCCCGTGTTGCCCACCCCCCGGTACCTTTGGAGTTCTTCAGGATGCGCTCGATGAGCACCGGGTACTTGGTGATCCTCTGCGTCACCAGCAGGATGCACTCGGGCACCCCGTGACGGCGCAGCAGCGGGGACCGCGTCATCCTCTGGCCGGATGGAGGCGGGGGCGGGGGGGGGGAGAAGAACAGGGGACCCCGTGAGCAGCTGCCCCCAACCCCCAGGGCCCATAGCCACCTTTAGAGGCACTGGGAAGAGGCACACAACTGGGGAAACTGAGGCACGGAGGGGAGCGGGGGAAGGAAAGGGCACCCCGTGAGCAGCAGCCACCACCCCAGGGCCCATAACTACGTTAAGAGCATCACGGAGAGCCACGCAGTTGGGGAAACTGAGGCACGGAGGGAAGAGGGGAAGAACAGGGCACCCCGTGAGCAGCGGCCACCCCCCCCAGGGCCCATAACCACGTTAGAAGGCATTGGGGAGAGCTGTGCTGTTGGGGAAACTGAGGCACAGAGGGAGGGAGGGAAGCACGGGGTACCCCATAAGCAGTGGCCACCCCCTCCAGGGCCCATAACCATGTTAAGAGGCATTAAGGAGAGCGACACAGTTGGGGAAACTGAGGCACAGAGGGAGGGGAGGAAGCAAAGGGCACCCCATGAGCAACGGCCACCCCCTCCAGGGCCCATAACCATGTTAAGAGGCATTAAGGAGAGCGACACAGTTGGGGAAACTGAGGCACAGAGGGAGGGGGGGAAGCACAGGGCACCCCATGAGCAGTCCCCCCACTCCCGGGTCCCATAACTACATTAAGAGCATCAGTGAATGCAGTTGGGGAAACTGAGGCACGGAGTTGGCAGAGGGGTCTCCCAGCAGGGCACGAAGCCCGGAAGCTGTGGGTAGACCCCAACCCTCGTCTCAGGGTGGGGGTGGGGGTGGGGGGTCCGCTCACCCGGATGAACTGCTGGAAGCGCTTGTCGCGGGCGAGCAGGTCCTTGTACTCCTTGACGGCTTTGGTGTGCTTGCTGCAGAACTCCGAGTAGGCTTTCTTCAGCTGCTCCGCGCTGGCACCCGAAAACTGGGGAGGGGGAAAAAGGGACATCAAGCCAGCCCGTACCCCCCCACACACACACACACCATCACCCGCTGGCTGCGGTGGCCCCACGCCGTCCCCACCTGGTTGACCAAGATGTCCCCCAGGCGGTTGATGACGAAGTTCTTGTTGCTGTCCTGGGCCAGGGACTCCCTGCGCCGCTCCAGGAGCTGCGCCAGGAACCGCTGGTGGATCTGGCTCAGCTCGTCCAGGCAGGGGAAGATCTTCTGCACCGTGGCCGGGTCCAGCTGCAGGTCGTCCAGCATGGCCTTGCGGAACATGTCGGCCATGATCTTCAGCGTGCGGACGTGGTGGATCTCCGTCTGGATCAGCTCTGCGGCGGGAGAGGGGGGGATGAGAGGAGACGGCCACCGCAGAGGGTCCCAGCCTGCTCTGAGCCCTGGGGACAACACCTCACCCTGTCCCCCCCGCCTCCGAGTGTCCCCCATCTCTTCATCCCCATCCCTGCAGCTCTGACTCATCGTGGGGACCCTGTCCCCATGTCCCCCATCACTGTGTCCCCTACCCTGTCCCTGTGGCCCCCACCCTGTCCCCATGTCCCCATCTCTTCGTCCCCCTCTCTTCATCCTCATCCCTGCCTCTCTGACCTGTCCCTGTGTCCCCCATCCCTGTGTCCCCTATCCCTGTGTCCCCTATCCCTGTCCTTGTGACCCCATCTCTGACCTGTCTCTGTGTCCTCTGTCTTGTCCCCGTGTCCCTCATCTCTTCATCCCTGTTCCTGCAGCTCTGACCTGTCCCTGTGTCCCCCACCCTGTCCCCACATCCCCCATCTCTTCATCCCCATTCCTCCATGACCCATCCTCGTGTCCCCTACCTGTCCCTGTGTCCCCCATCCCTGTGTCCCCTACCCTGTCCCCACGTCCCCCATCTCTTCATCCCCATCCCTCCCATCTCTGACCCATCCTTGTGTCCCCTACCTGTCCCTGTGCCCCTCATCCCTGTGTCCCCCATCCCTTCATCCCTGTTCCTGCATCTCTGACCCGCCACTGTGTCCCCATCCCTGTGTCCCCTTACCCTGTCCCGTGTCCCCTACCCCGTCGCTGTGTCCCCCACCCTGTCCCCACGTCCCCCATCTCTTCATCCCCATCCCTCCCATCTCTGACCCATCCTTGTGTCCCCTTCCCTGTCCCTACACCCTCATCTCACCCCGTGTCCCCCGTGTCCCCTCCCCAGTCCCACCGGTCCCGGCTGTCCCCCTGTTGGCCCCCCACCGTAGATGACGTCCTGGCGCTTCATGACGTCCATCTTGTGCTGCTGCAGGTAGCTGTTGTCCACGGCCAAGCTCCAGGAGTCCGCCTCGAAGTCCTTCCCGTCCGTCTCGAAGTCGCTCATCAGCTGGTTGAGGATGACGTCGGGACCTGCGCGGGGACAGGGGGTGGGTGGGAGCCAAGGGGGGGTGTCAGGCCCTGCGTCCTGTGTTGTCCCCCCCCCATCCCCGTGTCCCGTGTCCCCACCTTCGTCGATGAGCGACTCCACGGAGAGCGTGCGGTTGCGCATGTTGAGGGAGTCGGTGGACTGGGAGAGGATGCGCCGTATCCCCAGGGGAGACTCATCGTTGAACGTCCTGGAGAGGGAGGGACACACGATGGTGACACTGGGGACACCCCGGGACCCCCCATTTCTCCCCCACACACACACCGCCCCCTCTCTTTCCCACCCCCCCTCCATCGTACCCCGCGATGTTGGTGGTGGAGACGCTCTTGGAAAGGGAGAGGGAGGGTCGGCCGCGGCGGGGGCCCAGCAGCGTCTGGCGGAAGCTCTCCGAGGGGTAGATGGCCGAGTTGGGGCGCTCCCGGATGGCGGCTGGTGGGGGGGGGACACACCGGGGGGTCAGCACCATCACCCCCCCATCACCCCCTAGTCCGTCCCCACCACCCACAGGGGACACCCCGGCACAGCACCCCCCCTTGGGGAAGTGTCCCCAGTGCCCCTGGGGGTGTCCCCAAAGCTGGGGGGGGGACCTGGCCCTGCCCCAACACCTCGGTGACAGGCAGCGGAGGGAGGGGGGGGGGGGGAAGGGGGGGAAGGCTGTCCTCCCCCACATCATCCCCCCCCCCCCCCAACCCCGGCACATCGCACCCCACTCACTTTTATTGCGCAGCGAGACCGACTGCAGCGCCGAGCTGTTCTTCAGCAGCGCGGCTTTCTGTTGCTGGGGGAGGCAGCGGAGGCGTCACGGCGGGTGTCACCGTCCCCACGTCACCCACCCTTCCCAACACCCCCACTTCCAACACCCTCTCCCCCCTCCAAAAAAAAAAAAAAAAACCCACAAAAAACCAACCCCAAACCCCTGGTGGAGCGGCTGAGACCGGCCAGCTCGTGTCACTTGTGGCGCTCACCTTCTGCTTCACCTTGGTGCAGTTGGGCAGCGTGTCCTTGCAGCGGTTGTGGATGGTGACATTGCAGGCTGCGGGGGCGGGGGGGGACACACACACACACACAGAGTGAGGTGATGGCACGGCCACCCCCAGAGACATTGCGGGGGGGGGGGGGGGCACAGGACCCAGCCTTGGGGGGGGGGGGGAGCCACCATCACCGGAGCGACGGGAGCAGATGCCGGGGGGGGCGGAATCCGGGCGGGCGACGCCGGGAGCCGCAGCTGCTGGGGAGCAGCTGAGCCACCGCGGTGCCACCGAGACCCCCACACACACACCCCCCAACCCCGGGGGGGGGCACGAGGAGGGACACCCCGGCGGGGGGGCATGAGGAGGGACACCCCGGGGGGGGGGCTGGCAGCAGCCGGGACGTGCCAGGCCGGCGTTTGCCGGGATCCCCTGGAGAAACCACCTCCGTGAGCATCCCCTGCTCCGCGCCACGCACCCCCCCGGGGGGGGGCACACCGGGAGCAAGGGGCCACTTGCCACCGGCATCGCCGTGCCCCCCCCACACCCCCCCCCCCCCCCAGGGCGAAGCCATTTGGGCAACTCACTGGGGCAGATGAGAGCCTCCTTGGCCGTGATGCTCTTGTTGCAGGCGAAGCACATGGTCATGCCCGAGACGGTGATGGTGGTGAAGAGGTGGCCGTTGGTGTAACGGGCGTCCTTCTCCTTCCCCTCCTTCATCTTCTCCTTCTCCTTGCTCTGCCCGGGGAGAGGCGACGGGCGCCTGAGGGGGCTGCGGCACAACGGGCGCCCCCCGCCACCCCCCGCCGCCGCCACCACCCCCCCTCCGGCTTGCTTGGACACCCGGCTCATGCCGGCGGGGAGCCGGGGTTGGGGGGGGGAAGTCGGGACCCCCCCGCTCCCCCGCCACGCTCCCCAGCTGGGGGTCCTGCCACCCCGACGGGGGGAGGACGGGGGGGCGAGCGGCCGGGGAGAAGCCACCCCGCTGGCTCCGCTCGCCCGTGCTTCCCATCATCCCATAACCATGACAACCGGGCGGCTGCGGGAGAAATTCCCCACCGCCACCGCCACCCCGCCCCAGCACACGTCGTGTTCCCCCCCCCCCCAAGCACCGCAGCCCCAATGGGGACGAGATGCGGGGGCCGCACTGGGGGGGGGGGGGGTGTGACGATGCTCCCCAGCACCCATGGGGGCTGGGGACATCGCCGGAGCGCCGCAGCCGGCAGCCCAGCGCCTCCCCACCTCCCTTTTTTATCCAAAGTGGGTGTTTTCACCCTGTTTCCCCCAAAAGGGGGGGGGGGGGGGGGGGGGGGGGATGGGAAGCCAGCTGTCCCCCTTGGGGGGCCGGTTTGGGGACCCCGGTGCCACCGGTGGCTCGCCATAGTTCTCCCCTCCCGGAAAAGGGGAGCGAGCCGGCGTCATCCCGAGCATCCCAAGGGTGGCTGCTCCTGCCTCGGACCCCCCCCGCCCTTGCGCCCCAACCGGCACAGAGCCGCCTTTGTCCCCCCCCCCCATCCATGGCACCCGGCTGTGCCTGGCACCGGGGCACCCTCTCCAGGCCAGCCCCCCCAAAACCACGGCGCTTTGGGTCCCTGATCCCCCTTCCCACAACTCAATGATGCCAAGGGGGGGGGGGGGTCCCGGTTTCTACCCCCCGCTCCCGAGCCCCCCCGGGAGGGTGGGCAAGAGGATGAGCACCCCCCCCCCGCCAAGGAGGAGCCAGGCAGGTGGGGAGGAAGGTGAGGAAGACCACGGGAGCCCACGGGACAGGAAGGGGACTGAACAGAGCTTCCCCCCCCCCGCCATGGTCCCCAAGGAGGGGTGACACCGGGGGGGGGGGGGGGGACACACATACGCCAGGGTTCACCCAGAGCCGGGGAGGGGGGGGTCGGGCGCTCACCCCGCTTTCCGCAGAGGGGTCCCTCCACCTCCCCGTCCACCGGGAACGGGGCGCAGGAGCAGCAGCACATCCCGGCCCCGCCACCCCCCCGGACCCCCCCGGCCCCGGCCCCCAGCCCGGCGGGGAGGGAGCGGCGCCCGCGGAGGCTCCGGCCACAACATCTGCCCCGCGATTGTTCCCGGGCCCGGCCTTTTCCTTGCCTTTTTTCTTTCCTTGTTTTTTTTTCCTCCCCGTTTTTTTCTTTTTTTTTTCTGTTGGGTTTTTTTTTTTCCTTTTTTTGCCCCTGTTTTTGCTTTCCTTTCTTTTTTCTCCTTCTTTTTGCTTTCCTTTTTTCTACTTTCCTTTTTTGTCTTTTTTTTTTTTGGCTTTTCTCTTTTTTTTTCCTTTCTTTTTTCTTTACTTTCCTTTTTATTTTGGTCTTTTTTTTATTCTGCTTTCCTTTTTTTCCTTTTTTTGGCCTTCCCCCCTTTTTTTTTGCTTCCTTTTCCTCCACTTTTTGCCTTTTCCTACGCTTTTTCCTTTTTCTTCCACTTTTCTTTCCTTTTCCTCCCTTTTTCTTTCATTTTCCTTCACTTTTTTTTTTTCCCCCCCTATTCTCCGCTTTTTTTTTTTCTTTCCTTTTTCTAATTTTTTTTTTTGTTTGTTTTTTCTCCCTCTTGTTTTGTCCCGGCCGCGCTCCTCCCCCCGCAGGGACCCTGCGGGGCGCCGGCAGCGCCCCCCCCCCCCCCCCCCGCGGCTGCTCCAGCCCCGGCTCCGCCGCAGGAAACCGAGCGGCCGCCAGACAAAGGCGGGAGGCGACTCCCCTTCCTGCCGCCGCGGCCCCCCCCCGCACCCCCCCCGCCGGGATTTGCCCCCCCGCCACCGGCTCCCACCCGCCCCGGAACCCCAACCCCCCCCCCCCCCCCGGACCCCCACCCCGCAGAGCGCCTGGGTCCCCCCCCCATCCGGACCCCCACACCCTGCATAGGTCCCCCCCCACCCCACAAAGGCCGTACTCAGCGGGGGGGGGACACAATGGTGCCACCGCGGGACGGTGCCATAAAACCCCACGACGCTTCGGCATCACCCCTGGAAGTATTTTGGGGGGGGGGGTCACAGGCAGCCCGTCTATAGAAGGGAGAGTGCTCGGGGGGTGGGAGGGGGGAATGGGGGGGGGTGGGATTTGGGGGTTCAAAACCCCGAGGGGCTCCAGCTGCCCACCACGGATGGGAGCGGGGGGGGCATTTGGGACCGGGACCCTCTGACAGCACCCCCAAATCCAGCCCAATGGGCGACAAAAGGCCCCCCCTGTGCCAGCCGGGGGGTGGGGGGGGCAAAGAGGGTCCCTGTGCCGGTGGGGCACCAAGGACACGGCCTGGGACAGCAAGGGGTGACCGGGGGGGGGGGGGGGCACTGACCCCCACCCACGCCTGGGTCTGACAGTGGGTTCGGGGGTGTCGGGGGTGTCGGGCAGCACCCCATGGCTGGGGGGGGGACACACACATCGGAAGTGGCAGGAGCCACCGCGTGGCTGTAAATACCCTGGAGGGGGGGAAACCAGCGGTGGTGCCACCCCCTCCATCCCCATACACACACACCCCCCCCCCCCCAAACACTGGGGGCTCCCCCGCCACCCCCAAACCCCAGCGTTGAACCCCAACAGGACCCCCCCACCCCCAGCATCACCCCCAAACCCCGGCATCGGGCACCGCGGCTGCTCCGGACCGGGGGGGGGGGGGGGGGGGTTCAGAGGGTCCCCCCAAATCCCACCTTGGAGCAGAAAGTTTCTCCATTTTAAGTAGAAATTCGGGGGGGGTGGGGGGTGGTTTTTTTTTTCTCTTTTGGTATGTTTTTTTTTTTTTCCGGCGCGACGCCCACGGGGGGGTTGGATTTGTGCTGGCACCGCCACCAGTGCGCCCAATATAGACCAGTTCCCTTCCTGCGTGAGAACACGCCCGCGCCAATCCCCCCCCCCCATCACCACCACCACCACCCCCCCTCCCCCCGAGCCCAAAAAACACCGGCCAGACCCGGGTGGGGGGGGGTGGAGTTTTTTGGGGCGATGACAACCCCACCTGCCAGTGTCGTGTGTGTGTGGGCCCCCCCCCCCCCCAAATTAAAGCCACCTGCGGCATCACCGGGTGAGAAGAGACAGGGTTGGGGGTGCGACCCCCCCCCCCAAAAAAAGCGAAGGTCTGACCTGAGCGATGGATCCGGCGCCCGAAATGGTGTCACGGAGCGGTGTGTCCCCCCCCCTTTCTTGGGGACGGTGTGTCGTCCCCCCCCCCGCCTGCCACCCCGGCGATGAACAAAGCCGGCGACGTTCTCACCGGCAACAAAAGATGCCGCCGAACCCGCGCGGGGATGCTCGACCACTCCCCCCCCCCATCACCCCCCCCCTCCAAAAAAAAGAGGGGGTGCCCCCCCCCGCCAGTACACAAAAGCCCCATTCTGACCCCAAATTTGCCCCCCCTCTGAGGTTTTAAGCCACTTGGAGGAGCGAGGCTGCGGGTTTTGGGGCGCGGGGTCAGCGTAGGAGGCCCCCCCCCCCCCCCCGCTGTTTTGGGGGGCTCCAGGTAAGACAGCTGGGGGGGGACGACACGACACACGACGCTGCCCTGCCGGGAGCCCCCCCAAAAGCAGGTCCTGCCACACGAGATGAGGTCCCCAAGGTGGTGGGACGGCGGGGGGGGGGGTCCCCACACAGCCCATTTGCCACCGGCACATCCCAGCCGGGGGGGGGGTGGGGGGGGGGGCCGCGGCTGTGTCCCCCCCTCCACTGCCTTTGATGGGGAACCCCCCCCCCAATTTCTAAAGCGGTGACAGCTGGCGCCGGGGCTGGTGGCTGCTCTCCAAGCGCCTGGGAGCCGTCCCCTCCCCGGGGGGGGGACACACACAAGGCCAGACCCCCCCCCCCCCCCGGCCCAGTCTGGGTGGGGCAAAACGGGCTTTGATGAAACTTTCTTTAAACAAAAACCGCCATTTCCCCCCCCCCCCGCCTCGGCCGGCGCAGGAACCAACAACCACTTCCCCCCCCCCGCCCCGCCCCCGGCCACAGCTTCCATGGGCCCCCCCCCCCCCCCCAAAAACCCCAAAGCTCGGGGCTGAGCACCCCCAAACCTCCATCTGCTCCCCAGGCGGCTCAGACCCCGCAAACTCAGCGCACGCAAGGCCGGCTCCACGCCACGTGAGCCGGGGGGGGGGGGAGAGTGCCGGCGCTGGGATTTCCCCCCCCACACCTTAAAAAAATCCCTTGTTCGGGGTAAACTGAGGCCCGGGGGGGGGGGGGGAGCGGAGCGTTGCACGCCCACCCCCTTCGCACACCCGCAGCAGCCGCACAAAGCCCTGCCAAGCGCAGGCTCGGGCACCAGCTGGACACCCCCCCCTTCTTAACCCCCCCCCCCCCCCCCGCTTTTTGCCCATCGTTTCGCCACGCCGGCAATTGCCACATGCTCCGGCCCCCCGTCCGTCCGTCCCCCCCCCCCCCGAAGCCCTTTTTCCACCCCCTCGCCAAGTCCCGGGTGACGGGGAGCACCCTCGGGGCTCTCCCGTGCCTCAGTTTCCCCATCGCCCAAAGGACGGCGGGGGCTTTGTCTTTTTACCGGGCGGCGGGCAATATGATGGGGTGCGGGGGGGGGGGGGTGTCCCCACCCCCGTGGCAGGAGGAGAAGGCGACTTCCTCACCCGCCGGAGCTGGAGGGTTTCCACGCCACCACAAGGCCTTGGGCTTCGGCGGAAACAAGGCTGACGGGGAGGGGGGACGAAAAGGGGGGGGGACGGGAGGGGGTGGGTGGGTGTTACGAAGCGATGGAGGAAGTTTGGGGCCGTCGCTTTTCGTTGTTTTGGTTTTTTGGTGTTTTTTGGGTTTTGTTTTTTTTTTGGGGGGGGGGCGCAGAAGTTGCCGGCGGGACGTTTCGGCGGGTCACGGGGGTCCCCGGGGGCCAGCGGGGCGAGGGGGTGCGGGCTGGGGTCGGGGTGCGGGCAGAGGTGGGGGTGAGGGCAGGGGTGGGGGTGCGGGCAGAGATGGGGTGCGGGCAGAGGTGCAGGCAGGGGTCGGGGTGAAGGCAGGGTCGGGGTGCGGGGAGGGGTCGGGGTGCGGGCAGGGTCGGGGTGCGGGATGGGGTCAGGGTGAAGGCAGGGTTGGGGGTGCGGGCAGGGTTGGGGGTGCGGGCTGGGGTGGGGATGCGGGCAGGGTCGGGGTGCGGGATGGGGTCGGGGTGCGGGCAGGGTTGGGGGTGCGGGCAGGAGGGTTTTTGTCTTCCCGGGAGACCCCGCTGCACAATGGGGAGCGGCTGCGCCGAGGGCTGGCGGAGGACCCTCCCCCCCCCCCCCTTTCCTAGGACACCCCCCACCCCCCCCCAAGGTGTATAATCCCCCCCCCCTCATTTCCTCTAAGCGCCGCTGGGAGCATCACCCCATCCCCACCACCCCCCTCAACCTGGTAGGGCCCCCCAAAACCGTCCCCCCCCCCCCCTCCCAGCTGGGTGGGGAAGGGCAGACACACCCCCTCCCCAAGTTGGGAGGGGCGAGCCCCCCCCAAGTTGGGGGAGGGGGGGGGCGCACCAACCTAAGCAAGGACAACCGCGGGGGGATTGGGGGGGGGGGGTTGAATCCCCTTGTGCTGGATGGGGGTGAACCCCCTCAGCGGGAGCAGGTGGGGGGAAGAGCCCCCCCTCACAAAGGAAGAGGGTCTGGGGGGGGGGGGGGGTCGGGACCCACCTTGGCACGATCCCTCCTGGCCCGGGCCAGCGACTCGATGCGGGACATAATCCGCGGGGCCGCTCGGCTCCTGCCCGCCCCCCCCCCCGCCCCCCATAGGGCCCCGCCCCCCCCCCCCCCCCCCCGGGGGCGGGTCGCGCTGCCGCCCCCCGCCTCGTGCTGCCCGCGGGCCTTTGTTCCAGACGGGACCGGTAGCGCAGGATCGCCCCCCCCGGTGGGGACCGGGCACCCCAGCATCGCCCCCACACCCCCCTCCCCGGATGGGGCCCTCCGGGTCACACCGCAGCATCCCCCCCCCCCCCCCCCCGATCGGCCCCGCGACGCTCTCCTGCCTCAGTTTCCCCTCCCCACACCTTTGGGGACCACGACACGTGTGTCCCCCCCCCCCCAGGTGACACCAACCCCTCATCACCGGGTGGAACCCCCAAAAAGAGGGGAAAAAAATCCCACGGGATTTCAATCCCCCGGTGCCACGGGACTCCCCAACCCCCCCCCCCCCCAGCCCCCCCCAGTTCCCCGAAGCACAGTCTGGGGGTGACACAGGATCCCCCCCTCCCCGCGTTGGGGACCCAGCGTGACACTTTTCATCCATTTTGGGGCATTTGCGTCCCATCTGGAGCAAATCGATCCCGGCCCCGGGGAGCTGCTGGGGGGCCGCTGACGCTTCCCACCGGCTTTCGGGGGGGGGGGGGCAGAAAAAGCCACTTTCCCATCCAGATTCCCGGCCACGGAATGTGGGGAAGGAGGTGATTATTTTGGGGAAAAAATTGGGTTTTTTCCCCTTAAAATGCCAGCTTCGTCGAGGATCCTGGCACCGGGAGCCGGGTAACCTCACCCGGGTTGAACATTAACTCGCCGGGCGGGAGAAGCTGGGATTTATCGGATTTATCCCGCTCGCTGCCAGAGATAACGCTTCCCAGGTTGCCAGGAGAACCGGGACGGCTCCAGAGCCCGGGGGGGTGGGGGGGAGGAGGCTTTTTGGGGGACCCGGTCCCCAAGTGTCACCCGGCCAAGCCCCCGGGGCAAAGCCACCCCCCTCCTCTGCGGGGTCGGGTGGGGGCAAACATCTTCAAAGAAAGCAACGTCCCTTTTCTCCGCGTTTCCGAGCCCGGAGGCGCTCGAGGCTCGCCCAAGGGGACGGGGACAAAGCCGCCCGGGGCCACCAGGAGCGACGCCGGCGGCGCTGGGCTTCATGAGTAACCGCCCCAAAAGCCAGCGGACGAGGTTGGGGGTCCCACCGCTCCCCATCGGCGGAGATCTCCCCCGCAGAAATCCGCTGCCGGCGGCCAAGGAAACGGCACGGCCGGCTCCGGCCCCGCAAATCCCCGGGGGGAATGGGGTGGGATGAGCCCACGGAAGGGTGGGATGTGACCCCGAAGGGATGAGGAGAAGTCGGGATGCGACCCCAAAGGGATGAGGAGAAGTCAGGATGCGACCCCAAAGACAGGGATGTGACACCGAAGGGATGAGGAGAAGTTGGGATGGGCCCCCAAAGGCAGGGATGTGACCCCAAAGGCAGGGATGCACCCCCGAAGACAGGGATGAGCCCCCAAAGGGATGAGAAGAAGTTGGGATGCGACCCCAAAGGCAGGGATGTGCCCTCAAATGGATGAGGAGAAGTCGGGATGGGCCCCCAAAGGCAGGGATGCGACCCCAAAGGCAGGGATGTGCCCTCAAATGGATGAGGAGAAGTCGGGATGGGCCCCCAAAGGCAGGGATGTGACCCCGAAGGCAGGGATGTGATCCCGAAGGGATGAGGAGAAGTCGGGATGGGCCCCCAAAGGCAGGGATGTGACCCTGAAGGCAGGGATGGGCCCCCAAAGGGATGAGGAGAAGTTGGGATGGGCCCCCAAAGGCAGGGATGTGATCCCGAAGGGATGAGGAGAAGCTGGGATGGGCCCCCAAAGGCAGGGATGGGCCCCTGCACGATGCTCCCCAGGGAAGAGGAGCAGTCGGGAGCCGTCGGGGAAAACACATCCCGGGCCCCCGAGAGCCGTGGGCAGCGCGGCCATGGGTGGCCACGCGGCCGTTAGCCCAGCGCGGGCTCGTTCCTGGGCGGGGGCCCCGGCCGGGTTTTAATTAAACGGTGGTGCCGAAAGCAGAACTGAGCCCTCGGCGAGGCGGCACCGAGTGTACCCGGGGGGGGGGGGATGTGGTCACGCTCCCCCTTTCACCCAGGGCCTAATTCCGAATTTCTCGTTTCCTCCCCGGGTCCAAACCCCCCCCTGCCCCCCCCCACCCCGGCTCCGGCGCAGTTCCCTCCTGCCTCCTCCTCCCCGGCCCTCACCCAAAAACCAGCCCCAAAACCGAGGGGAGGAAACCCCAAACAGGCACCCGGGGAGCCCGGGGCAGGATGTGGCTGGTGGGGGGGCTCCGGTGGTGGCCGTGGGGGGGTCCGGTGCCTCTCCCCGCGTGGCAGGGCCAGATCCGGGCACTGGAAAGCCCCGCGAGCATCACGTGGGGGAAGAGGGCAAAGGGGGAAGCGGCGGCGGCTCAGCCATAAAAAGTCAGGATGGGAAAATATGGGGGTGCTCCGGTGGCGGGGGGGGACCCCACACCCCTGGGGGGGAACCGTGGGGTTCCCCCGAGGAGGACAAAGTCACCCCAGCACCAACCCCTCTCTGCGGGGTGTCGCTGCGAGGCATCACCACGGGGACGCGGCCGCCCCGTAACATTGCGGGGGGGGGACGGGACGGGACAGATCCTGGGGGTCCCCCCCTCCCTGTGCCCCGCAGCCCCCCAGCATCACCCAGTCCATCCCCGGCCGGGGCAGGAGCCCCCCCAGCGGTGGTTGGCGAGACCCTCGGTGGCAGCAGCGACACCCCGACCCGGCGTCATCGGTGGGTGCTGGAGCAGCACCGACACCCCGAGACCCCCGGGGGTCCCCCCCCACCACCACCCCGTTCCCGCAACTCACCCGGGGCGCAGGCCGGCCGTACATGGTGGGGGCTCCCCGGGGAGGGGCCGCGCCGAGGCCCCGCGGCGGCGAGGAGCTCACTCGGGGTTATTATTATGATTTCTTCCTGAAATAGCACGGTCCCTCCCCTCCGCGGCCCCCCCCCCCCGCGCCCCACGGCCAGAGCCCGGCCCTCCCAACCCTCTGGGGCTCCAGTTTGTGTGCCCCCCCCACCCCACCCCCCCACCCCGAAGCGACACTGGGTGCTCTCTGCCGCCCACGGACCTCTCGGGGTCCCCTCTATCGGGGTCCCCTCTATTGGGGTCCCCCCCGCAAATCGCCCCCATCGAGCCCCACTGCGGTGCCCCAGCACCCCAGGGACCCGTCCCCCTCAGCCTCTGCCTGGGACCCCCCCCCCCCCAAGTTAACAGCACCCACACCACCCAGGATCTGTCCCCCCCCCCCCTTCCACGGCTGGTGGCCTCCTGGTGCCACCAGCACCGCGGGGACCGTGTTGGGGAGCGGAGGGGGGGGGGCTCTGCCCTACAGTGACGCTGGGGTGGGCACCCCGCTCCCCCCCGCACCCCAAAATCCCTGCTGCAATCGCCCCATCCCGCTGCCTCCGCCGGCATCGACCCCCTTTTCCCCCCTCCACCCACCGTGGGGGGGGGCGGATCCGGACCACCCCCAGCGCTCCCAGCCCTCCAGGACCCTTCTCCCTCCCCCAAGATTTTATAGGACAAACTTTTGCTGAGCTGAGATTCGGCCCGAGCCACCCCCCCCCTTCCCCCCCCCCCCCCCCGCCCCCGTTTCCTCCCGTTAAATCAAAATAATAACAACAAATAATAACAAAGCCTGGATTTAAACCAATTTGCAACCCCCCCCACCCCCCCGGTTCAGCCCCCACGGGGTGGGATGAGGAGGGACGGGGTCTGGGCCTTGCTGGGGGGGGGGGGGGGGGGGGTGTTTGGCCGGCGGTACCGGGGCGGGGGGGGGAATAGCGGCCCCCGTGATGATGTTAACAGCTGGCCGTTAATCCCTGCGGCCGCTGCCCGGCAGGGAGGAGGCAGGATGAGATCAGGGGCCGGGGAGGGAGCTGGGGGGGGGGAAGATTAATGGCTTCGCATGGCGGCAAATCGCAACCCGGGGGGGTGCCGACGAGGTGGGCTTCACACCCCCCCAAAAGTGGGTGGTGGAGGGGGGGTGGGCGGCATCGGCAGCCCCCATGTCCCCAAGGTACCATTTGCTGTGCCTCAGTTTCCCTCTAAGCCCCTGGCATCGTGGGAGGGGGCAGCGGTGGCTGGAGAGGACCCCCCCCGCCATGTCCCCTCACTGCACACCCCCCCCCCCGGCCATTCAGAGTCAACCAAAGCCCCCCATGAGCCGCTATCATAGCCCCATAAGAAATGGGGAAACTGAGGCACGGGGGGGGGACGACGCTCAGCAGGGTCCTGCCGACCCCTGAGCCAGGAAGGAGCCGGGGGGGGCGGAAAATATCCCGAAGGCAGGAATGGTGCTGGGAGAGCCGGGGGGGGTCGGGGGGGGGCGTTGAGCTCCACGCACAAACAAGCGCCCGTCGCCAGGAAAAGCCTCATTTCCTCACTCTCCTTCCCCCGGCGCATTCAGGGTTTTGGGTTTTTTTGCCCCCCCCCCCTTTTTAGATCCCCCAGGCATGAAAGCCGGCGACGGACGGAGAGGGGAAACTGAGGCACGGCTTCCCCAAAGGGCACAACATCAAATAACCCACCCCTCCCCACCCCCCAAAATCCCATCCCAAGCCCATCGCCGTGTTTTGGGGAGGGAATGGCCCCGATTCCTTCCCTACCTTCGTCTTCCCCGTCATCCTCTTGATGAAGCTGAGGGTCCGGCCCAGGGGGGTCTCTTCCCAGCTCTGGCTCCCCGCCTCCTCCGCCAGCTGCCCGCAGCTCCCGGCGCCGAAGCTGCAGGAGATGGAGGATCCCGCCTGGACAATCCCCCTCTGTCCTTGGCCTCGGCGGGGCCGGGAAACAGGGAGGAGCGAGCCCAGCGCCTCGGCCCCCCGGCTTCTCCGGGGTGGCTGCTCTGCTCCCAGCTGGGGCCAGCACAGAGCCCCTTCTGTTCGCCCCGAGTCCCCCCCCACCGCCACCAGGCTGGTGGCTACGTCCCCTCCCGGGTGACACACACCCCCCCCCCCACTACCACCGCATCACCCCATCACCCGGTCCGTAATTCGGGGAGCGGGGTGGTGGTCCCGGTTTGTAGGGGTGCAACCCCCAGGTTTTGGGGTGCTACGGGTGTGGAGCCACCCCCTTTCCTGGGTGGTCCCGCTTGGGAATGGCCCTGGCTCCTTGGGGACACCCCGTCGGTGGGGGACAAGCCACCCTTGGTGGGGGACAAACCCTGCTCCCAACCCATCCCTGGGGACACCGGGGGGGACATGGCTGCGGGGCGCAGGGGCCGGGCAGCACCATCCTTTATGGGGAGGTGGTTGGGGGTCAGCCTGACACCCCCCCCCCCACCGTGTCCCCATCGTCCCTGTCCTCGCTCGTCCCCCCGTGGGGCTCCCGGCCAGCCCCGGGAGCGATGACGCCCGGGAACAACCGCCCTAATGAAGATGGGAATGGGCTGTGACAGGCGCTGGGGACAGAGGCGGCCCCGTGCCACCGGCACAATGCCCCGCCGGGGCGGGGGGGGGGGGCTGGCACCCCGGGGACAGGGAGGGGGACACCGTCCCCTCCAGCCTGCTGGTCCCTGGGGGGTTTGTTCCTGTTGGGAGTGAGTGAAGTGTGTCGGGTCTCAGCCTGACCCCGTCGGGTCCCAGCCGTCCCGTCCCCTCTCTGCAGCCACAAGCTATTAAAAAAAAAAAAAAAAAAAAAAAAAAAACCCCTATTTGGGCCAATATTTAATCTATAAATCTCCCCTCAGGGCTCTCCGGTCCCCGAACCGCCTTATTCACACCCCGGCCCTGTGTCTGGGGGGGGTGTGTGTGTGTGTGTGTGTGTGTGTGCGTCCCCTCCCAACTCACCCATTGACCAGGCTCTGCTGGGAGGCGAAGGGGGACATTTCTGCAACGGCGAAGGAAAAATGAATTAAAAGAGGGGCCGGAGGAGGCGGCTCTTTCGGTTGGTGAAGCCTCTGGTCCCGCGCTGCCGCCGGGGGGAGGCCGAGGAATAATTAACTTTGGCGGCAGCGCCATCGATTTTGGGTCGTTATTAGGGAGGTCGGGGCAGGGACGGGGATGCAGCGCCCTGGGGGGGGTGGGGTGGGGGGGGGAGGGATGCGGGGGCTGTCACCCCGGTCCTGCCCCCCGGGGAGGGGGGACACGTGGGTGCCACCACTCACCGTCTGGGTCGGGGAAGCTGTCGATGACGCTGAGCGATGCCGATTTGGAGAGGCAGCGGCCGCCGGCGCCGTACCCCGGTAGCCCCCGAGCATCCTCCTGCCGGCGGTGACAGGGTTGGCACCGGGGTCGGCACCGGGGTCACCGGCTCCGGTCCCTGCCACCCTCTACCCACCCTTTGGCAGGGCACGGCGGGTGGCACAGGGCAGATGCCGGTCCCCAGGGTGGTTACCCCGGGCTCGTACCGGTGCCAGATGGTCCCCAGGCTCGTGGCCCGGCTATTTTCCCCTCCCTGATGTTGATCCCCAAAATAAAGCTGCTCCCAGAGGATAATGCAGCTTGGGCAGGAGCTTCCCAGGCCCAGGATGGTGGCAAAGCCACCCAGGATGTGGCTTTCCTGGGGACCCATCATGATGCCCTCTCCTGGGGTCCCCAACCCCCTCACCCAGATGATGGCAAAGTCACCCAGGATGGGGTTTTCCTGGGGACCCATCATGATCCTGGGGTCCCCGACCCTCACCCAGTCCCAGGATGGTGGCAAAGCCACCCAGGATGGGGTTTTCCCGAGGAACCCATCATGATCCCCCCTCCCGGGGTCCCCAACCCTCACCCAGATGATGGTAAAGCCACCCAGGATGGGACTTTCCTGGGGACCCATCATGATCCTGGGGTCCCCGACCCTCACCCAGTCCCAGGATGGTGGCAAAGCCACCCAG
This sequence comes from Numenius arquata, assembly GCF_964106895.1. Classification (NCBI taxonomy): domain Eukaryota; kingdom Metazoa; phylum Chordata; class Aves; order Charadriiformes; family Scolopacidae; genus Numenius; species Numenius arquata. The sequence continues at coordinate 483,607 of NC_133602.1, read as the reverse complement.
GATGGGATTTTCCCGAGGAAACCATCATGATCCCCCCTCCCGGGGTTCCTGACCCTCACCCAAGCTCAGTCCCTGAATCCATCCCCTGGTGCTGGGTGACAGGACACCCTGGGGTGGCAGGAGGAGGAGGAGGAGGAGGAGGGGGGCTCCTACCTGCGCCCGCTGCACGTCGGCCTCGTCCTCCTCGTCCTGGGAGAGCAGGGACTCCAGGTCGTCGTTGCTGTGCAGGAGGGGGGCTCGCCGAGGGTCCCGCCGGTGCCTCCCCAGCCTGTCCAACTGCTCCGCGCTGGAATCGAGCTCCTCGGTGCTCAGCCCTTTGAGGCTCACGCTGCGGTGGGGAGAGGGGGACCCTGAGCTGCGGGGGGGGACGGGGGACACACACACACACCCCCCCCACCAAACCAGGACCCCCATCCCCATGGGGGGAGCCTTGGGGCATCCCCCAGCGGGTCGGGGCAAGGGATGTTCCCCCCTGGGGATGCTGCCCCCCTGGATTGGGGGGCTCGGGAGCAGCGGTGCGAGGGCAGGGAGGGGGGGGGGACGGCTGCTGGGGTGGGGACAAGGGGACAGGTCCCCGCTACCTGAGGTGGTCATAGCCGGGGATCCCCCGCAGCTCCTTGCCCGGCTCCCAGCTGTGCCGGCGGAAGGGGTCCCGGCAGCGGATGGAGGTGCGGAGGGCACAGGCTCGTCGTAAGGGCACCCCCGGAAAGCGCTCTTCATCCTCCTCTTCCTCCCCCCAGCCTGCCCGGCCGCCGGGGGGGCTGGTTGGGGTGACGGGCTCCAGGGCCGACATGCAGCGACGTTTCTGGCCGGGGACCCCGCAGAGGGCACCTTCGCAGGGTCCCAGGAAGATGTCGGGACCCTCCATGCGGCGCTCGGGGACGGACCCTGCGGGAGGGACGGAGCGGAGGCGTCGGGGGTGGCCAGCCCAAGCCTCGCCATGGGGCATGAAACGAGTTGGGGGTGGTCTCAGCCGAGCTCTGAGGACCGCCCCCCCTCCCACCCCCCCAGCTCCCCCAAATTGTTTTTTGGCTGCTTTTAGAGCTTTAAACCCCCGGTTAAAGCTTATGACGGCCATAAAGAGGAGCTGCCCTTCCCGGCCGTGTCCCCCCCGCACCCAGCACTGACCTTGCCGGGGCCCCCCGACCCCGCAGCGCCAGCGTCGTGATGGAGAGGGTTCTCGTCCCCCCCCAGCCCCCAACCCTGCACAAACAGGGCCGGGGGGGGTTGGGGGGGGGGGCTGCGGTTGGCAGGAACACACAGAAACACCCACTCGAGGCCGAGCGGGGCCCCGCACCTCGTTGCCGGTTACTCATTAAGCGCCCAGGAATTTGGCTGGGATGAGAGCGGCTCCTCGCCAGTCTCGGGGGGGGGGGGGGGCGGGGGGGGCATAGACTGAGCAGTGATGGGGTCCCATCTCTTCCAGGGTGCCCCCACAAGGATGCAGCCCATCCGCCCGGGCACAAATCCCCCAAATTTCCACCTTCCCGGGGTGGTGCATCCCCCCCGGATGCAGCCATTCCCCCCCCCCCGCCTCGGGAGAGGGTGCTCGGGGGGGCTTTGTAGTTGCTTGGGCACCTGGTGGCATCTGGTCCCCGCCATGTGCTGGGCAGGATGGGACCTGGGGAGGTGGCAGGGTGGGATGTGGGGAGGTTTTAGCCTGGCTGTGCCCCCCCCATGAAAGGCCACAATGGGCTGGGGAAGACCCTGAGCATCCCCACACACCCCCCCCAGCATCCCCACACCCCGAGACACGTGGGCTGCTGCCACCGAGCGACCACAAAAGCCCTCAGAGAAAGGCGACCGTGGGGTGCAGCCTTTAGCCCCCCCCCCCCCCCCCCCCAAAACCCAGCTCCCCATCATGCCCAGTCCCTCCTTGTCCCAGCAGCATCACTGCAGTGTTCCTGGCCCCGTCTGGACCACATCCCCCCCCCCCCCCGTTAAGAAAAAGCCCCTTCTCCTGCTCCCGTTAGCGGGACGGAGCCAGGGCTGCCAGCTCGAGCACCCCGACCCCCCCATCCAGCCCCATCGCTCCGGTCCACGCTCCCCACACCTGCCCATAACCCCCTCCAAAGCCCCCACACCAACGGGCCGTGCCGGTGCCCGGGGCGTCCCCCGGGGCTGGCGTATCCTCCCCCGGCACTGCTCGGCCCCCACTCACCCCACTGCGCCCCAGCCCCGTGGGCAGCTCTCCCCTCTCCCCCCCCCCGGCCAGCCCCACTGGGGACAGGGAGGGAAATGGGATGAGCTCAGCCGCTTTCCTGTTTTCACATTCCCAGCCCAGTCAGCTGATAAAAAACACACTTTCCTCCGCGTCTGCCCATCATCTGCCCGGGACGGGACCAGGGCGAGTGAGTGGCTTTGCCGTAGATACAGAAAAATAAATAAAAAGCCGTAAATAAAGAGAGTGCCCGTCACTCGGTGGCACTTCTGCCACCCATAATCGAGGCTCTGCCCTTTGGGGTGACCTGCTGATTTATGGGCTGTCAGTGCCCAGAAAAGCCCCCTGGATGCCCAGGAGCTTCCCGCTTTAGTGCCAGAAAACCAGAATCTCGGAGCGCAAACCCATCCTCCCGAGGAGGACAAGGGATGGGGAGCATCAGGGATGGGGAGCATCCCCCAGAAGAAACCTTGACCCCGTGGGTGACCCTTCAGCCCCCTGCCATCGCCTGTCACCTCTCCAGTCCCCCCTCCCCAGTGCCCCGGGGTGCACCCCAACAAGACAAACCAGCTCCATTTACCACCCGTTGGCACTGGGACCACCACAGCAGCAGCTCCCGTGCCCGGATGCATCGGTGAGAGATGGGCTCCTCCGGCCAGGAGCCACCAACTCACCAAATGCCAGCCACCGAGGTTGCCTCAGGGTCCATGTCTGTATTTCACACACCCCCCCCCCCCACCAAAATGTCCTCAAATGGCAGCTGGAGAGCAGCGAGGAGGCCAGGGATTGCGTTGCCTGCCGGCTGCACTTGCCCGTGGGCTTTGGGACTGCAGCACAATGGCTCAGCCCAGCCAGGGGACAGGGACCTGGGGGGGAAGTCCCCACCCAGCCCCTCTGCTCCGTGCTGAGAACGGCCAACGCTCATCACTGGAGTGGATGGATAAGGACCAGGAGTGCACCAGGCTCCTTCAGCCCCACTGCTCTGTGCTGAGAACGGCCAACGCTCATCACTGGAGTGGATGGATAAGGGTCAGGACTGCCTTGGTCTCCTCCAGCCCCACCACTCCGTGCTGAGAACGGCCAATGCTCATCACTGGAGTGGATGGATAAGGGTCGTGACTGCCTTGGGCTCCTTTAGCCCCACTGTTCTGAGCTGAGAACGGCCAATGCTCATCACTGGAGTAGATGGACAAGGATGGGGATCACACTGAGCTCCTCCAGCTCCACCGCCGGGTCCTGGGGACATGTGCCCAGGCACCCTGGGTGCTGGCAGTGGGTGCCACAGCCCAACCTGTGCTTCCAGGCGGCTCTGCCAGCACTTTGGACCCAGCCGGAGCAGCGAGTGCCAGGTCAGAGTCATGGCTCCCCAGGAAGAAGCCACGTCTTCCTCCTAAAAGCCACCCCAGCCCCAGGCCACGGGGGGGTCCATCCTCTGCCGAGGACCCAGGGGAGCAGCCAGAGGGTGAACCCACCCCTGCAATGGGCAGGACACAGGTGTCGGCACGCTGTCCCCAATTTGTCCCCAAGCAGAGCCGGATTCCCCGGCATCGGCGAGGATTAAACGCTGGCCACCGGCCTTCCAGGTGGCTGGAGGATGCTCGTGTGGGCCACGGGGAAACTGAGGACCAGGGGGACGAGTGACCAGCTCGAGGGTCACGACACCCACCTTTAGGTCAGACCACCAGGGAGGGAACGTGGAAGGGGGGACCCAGGCGCCCTGTCCCCTCCGTCCCACGGGTGCAGCCGTGGCACAGGGCGCAGGGCAGGGGAAGGTGCCGGCGAGCGGCTCGGTGGGACAAAGCGGTGGGCGAGGTGGGTGCTGCAGCACCCATGAGTGGGGCTGGTGGCTCCTGGGTGGCTCAAGTCACACCCCCCCCCAGGTCGCCCCCCCCCCCCGGGGCTGGCAGGGACGTACCTGTCGGGGGTGGGGGACCCCGGTGGGTCCTGGCGGCGATGCCCGGGGGTACCAACCCTGTGCCCGGCTCCCAGCCTCCTCCTCCTCCTCCTCCTCCTCCTCCTCCTCCTCCTCCTCCTCCTCTTCCCCTCCCTCCTGCCTCTTTCACACACAAAATAAACCAGGAACCACTTGGCAAATCAGATCCTTTTCCCTGTTAACCCTTTGCCCTGCGCCGCTGCGGATCCTCCACACCCATCCCCGCCAGCGGGCGGACCCATATCCCCACCGGGGGGGGGGGCACCCCAAATTCAGCCTTGAACCCCATTTCTCCCCTCCCTGAGCCATCGGCTGCAGCTCCGCTCTGGGCTGCGGGTGCCCTTGCCCGGCGCAGCCCTCCGATTTCCCGCTCCCTCGGTTTTTAGGGTCCAAGAACCTCCTCGGGGACCCCCTCGGGGTGCGAACTGCCCCCCCCCCCCTTCCCGGCTCCCGGGGGGAAGGCTCATGCACCTCGGGCAAACCCAGCAGGTCGGGATCCCGGCGGGATTTCAATTCCTGGGAAGAAATAAAACCCAACCAAAACCACCGGGCAAGGAAGCGGGAGCAGAGGGGAATTAACCCTTCCCGCACCCGGGAGCCTTTAATCCCCATCTGCCCGGAGGGACCCGCAGGGTCCAAAAAGCTCCCGCAGCCTTTGCTGGAGGTGTCCCCGCTGTCACACGAAGGGGCCGCTCCGCAGGGAAAAAAAAAAAATAAATAAAAATAAATAAACAGGAGAAATAAATACACGCCCTCTGGGAATGTCCCCGGTGTGTCCGTCCCCCCCAGCCCCAGCCCTGGCACTTCTGCTGGATGTTCCTCAGGCTGGAGATTTCGCCTGGAAGGAAGGTGTGTGTTTTAAACACACAAGGTGGCACCGGGGACCTTTGGGTGGCTTCGGGGAGAGCGGTGCCAGGAGGTGACACCTCCCGGGAGGCACCAGCTGGGGCTGTGCCCTGTCCCACGGGGAGACAAACCGCAGCCGAAAACACCTCCCGAGCCTTGGGTTTTTGGGGATTTTTTTTTTTTTCCTGAAACCATCGGGATTTTAGTTAGAGCGGCACCCCAGGCTCTGGACTGGGGGAACGAGCCCGTCCCCAGTTCACGCACTGGTTTTGGGGCTGCCCTGGGGCTCAGCAGCCCTTTGGGTTCCCAGGCCCTGCAGGCAGGAAGGGCCGGAGACCCCAAAATGCAGAATATTAGAAATATTTCCAAGAGTTTCCCGGATCTGGCCCATCTCCGGGGCACAGCAGGACCGGGGGCACGGGTACCCCAGTAAAAACACTACGGGTCCAGTTCCCAGCTCTGAAGCTCTACCATTAACACACCAACATCTCCCTGCGTCCGTGACCGGTATTCCCAGTGCCAGCACAACTCCAGGCTGGGAGAAGAGCCCCGATAGCGGGGACACAGCACAGAAAACTCCTCTTTGCATCAATCTCCCCATCAACGCCTCCCCGGCCCAACCTCAAAAGCCCAAACCGGCGCGCTGCTGGTTAACTGGTAAAGGCTGGTAACCCGGTAAGGCTGGTAACCTGGTAATACTGGTAAAGGCGTTCGTTACCTTCACCCATCTCTGCCGGGATCCCTCCCGGAGCGGGAGCAGCCTTTACCTCTCAGCCCCGGGGAGGAAAAATCGGCTGCCAGCACATCCCAGTTGGCTGCACCAGTCAGACCAGTTAGCCCAAACCCCCCGCACCTTTTTGGGAGAGAGAATTTCGGGAGCATCAAACCGGGACCGTCTCCCCGATCCCGCCGCTTGCGCCGCTCGCCCGGCGAAACAAAGGGTGCGACCGGTGGCAGCCGAGGGTTTTTTTTTTGGGGGGGGGGGAGGTGGGGGGGCTCGGAATCCCGGCTGGGAGACATTGTTCGGGTGACAAAGGCGCAGTGTTCGCTCGGGATTTCGATCCACCAACACGAAATTCTCGGCTGCCACCACCGCTCCAGGCCAGCGGGGAGGGGGGGGGGGGGGTCCGGGTCGGGGCCGCCACGGAGCCCTCCCCCGCCACGATTTTGGGGCAGAAACCGGCCACCTCTCCCCCACCTGCGGGTCCCCCAAGCCACGTCCTGCCTGTGCCACCGCCTCCTCGGGAGAAAAAGCACAAATCCGCGGCCGCGGGGGGGGATTTATTTACGGTGGCGAAGAGAAACCTTTTACCGGCGCTCGGGGCCGTCGGGGAAGCCGGAGAGAGGCACCGGCCCCTCGGAAAACAGAGAAACGAACCCAGAAAAGCGGTTTCTGCTCCGCCCGTGTCCCCTCCGCTCTCCCTCTTCCACTGATTTTTTGCCGATGGAATAACGCGCTGATTTATTGCCCTTCGGCCGCCTCCAGGTGCCTCCCGCCCGCCCCCCCCCTCCGGTAAAAGAAAACCAGGCTTCTTTCCCGGTGTTTGTTTTGTGACCAAGCCTCCAGTTCCTCAACACACCTCGACAGAGCAACCAGGGGAATAAAAAAAAGAAAAAAAAAAAAAAGAGAATAACCCAACCCCAGCCCAGCAGGCAATTAACGGCAATTAACAGCAATTAACTGCTCAATGAAATAACCGAAAGACAATAGGGCTTCCTGTTCCGCACCTGAACGTGCAGACAAGGGGTTCTCCCGGGGGTTTTGGGTGTTTTTTGGGAGAAGGCAACACGTCACGGTGACGAAGGGGCTGCCAAAAGCCCTGGCTCCTGGCCCCGCTGGTGTGGGGGCCGTCGCTGGGGCCGTGTTGGTTCTGGGCTGGGCTTAAAGGTTCCAGAGGGGCTCAAAGAGCAAAACGGGGGTCCCAGAGAGAGGAAAAAGCACACAGAGGCCTCCAGTTTGCCACAGAACCACCCGGGACCCTCCAGCACCCTCACTGGAGCCCCCCAGGACCCTCCCAGAGCCCCTCCATATCCTCCCAGAGGCTCCCAGTACTCACCAGAGCCCCCAAGGCCCTCCCAATACCCCTAACACGCTCCCAGATCCCCCCCCCCCAGTATCCTCCAAACCCTTCATGGATCTCCAGGTGCCCCTGGTGTGTCCTCAGAGCACCCCCAAGCCCCCAGAACGCCCCAAGGCCATCCCAGAACTTTCCCAGTAACCCTTCTGAGCACCCAAGTGCACCCTAAAGCTCTTCAGGACCCCCCAGGAGCTGCTCAAGACCCTCCTGGTGCCACCTATACCCAGCCAGTACCTGTGAGAACCCTCCCCGTGCCCCAAGAACCCTCCCAGATCCCCCCAGTACCCTCCCAGAAGCCCCCCAGTTTCTACGTTCGTGTTAAATCAAAATATTCTTTTTTTTTTTGGGGGGGGGGGGTGTCTTTTCCCATCATCCCTTCGCCAGTTGATGGTTTTTGCTGAGGATACGGTGGCTTCTCATCCCCTTCCAAGGACGGAGCTGGAGCTGGAGGTGCTCGGGGGTCTTCAGAGACCTCCAGGCTCGGGAAGGAGACGGCTCCAGTCCATCGATAAGGATTTAAGATTGAGCAACGCTTCGGCAAAAGGGTTAAAAAAAAAAAAACAAAAAAAACCAAAAAAAAAACAAACAAAAAAACCCAACAATGATCCAGCTGTTGAGCTGCCAGAGGCCAAAAAATAAGCGATAATTTTCACGGGTGATGCGAGTATTCTCAAATTCCACCTTGCGGGGCGGGGGGGGGAAGACTCGTTCAATTCCTCCGTCTCCCCCAAGGTGGCAGTGGCACCTCGGGCCAGAGTTGAGCGCCCAACTCAACGCAAAGCGATTCCCTTCGAGTCTTTCAGCCGAGCCGAACTTTTAAGAGGCTTTTTAAAGCCCGTAGTAAAGGCACAGAGGTCAAGGAGAAGGGTTGGCGAATGCGCAGCCCCATCCGAAAGCTTCGCCGGGAAAAACTTCTCCTTTCGGCACCGGTTTTAACCATCCCCTTGGGAGACGAGCGCCGCGTTCGGCGGTGGGTCGCGTGGGTGCGATGGAGCCGAAGCCCCAGAGTCAATGTCATCACCACGAGAACTTACGTCACCCCGAAGCCCCCCCCCGAGAGCAGCCGCCCTCTTTCCCCGTACGGTCCGTATCCTCAGCCCCCAAACCACAGACGCCGTTTGGGGGAGAAACGTCATTTCAGAGGGGTTTTGTGGGAGGTCCCCACGTGGGTACAGCACCACCAGGTGCGAAAGTACCAGCTGGAACTCCCTCTGCCACCCCTTCCTGCCTCCAAATAGTGGATTTTTTGGACAACGAAACCCATCTTTTTTTTTTTTTTCAAAGAAAGGCTGCAATTTCACCAACATCACATCGTGCTCCGATGATACCTGTGTCATCGCAGCAGTGCCCAGCGCTGAACTGGGGAGAGGAAACCACCATCTCCGTTATAACTCTAAGATATCGCAATTTTATTCCGGAAAAAAAAAACCAACCAAACAAAAAAAAACCAAACAAAACCTTTTTCCCCCCCAGAAGAAGTCACGAGGTACCTGTAAACCACATTCCAAAATCATCCCACGCCAAGGGCTCCCTCCCAGCCTGTGGGACGGGCTGCTCCGACAGCGGGACGGTGCCCACAGAGCCAGAAAATGATTCTTGAAGTCAGTAGATCCCGGCAAAGCGTCGCGTCAGTGGTTCAGAGCTGAAGCCTCGGGAGAATCCTCCCCCCCCCCCCCTCCATGAATCCCAGGCCCCGGCTATATCAGGGGGTAGGAGGCGTAGCTGGCGATCCCGCAGTGGTTGGCGTGGTTCCTCGACATGCGGATGTAGCCCTCGTCACCAAAACTCACGCCCCAGCTTTTGGGGAAAAGAAAATAGACAGAGGGGAGAAGAAAAAAAAAAAAAATTAAATTCCTTTTTTTTTTTTTTTCCGGGAGCTTCATCAACATCCCAGCATCCAAGTGTGTTCATGAACCTCTCCATGGCATTCCTCATCCTGCCTTATGGCAACTTAAGGGAACTTAAAGCGAGTATAAGTGTATTTTAAATACATTTCATGCTCCAGGATGACCTAAAGATGCCGTGGCTAAACAAGAATCATGGATTTAGGGACCAACACCAGCTTCCAACTCTCTACCAACCCCACCTTGCGCAAGCCCCCAACTGATCTCCCTCCCACGGGTGTAAATATCGGTCCTTTCAATCGTGAGGGTGTCAGTGGGGGGGTTCTCTAGGAGGACCCTGCCCCTACAGACTGAGCACGTAGAGACCGGGAGCTCGGCGGTGCCCGGCTGGGCCATCACCTGTTTTTCACCAGCCAGTAGTCCTTATCGTTGAGAGTGCCGTAGCCGATGACGAGGACGCCGTGATTCACCTCCTGCGTGCACCGGGGGTCATCGTACACCCCTGGGGAAAAAAAACCCAAGCTGTTTGGAAGCACGTCATCAGACCACAAGACCTCATCTTTGTGTCCAAGCCAACCTTCGGCGTAGCCACCGACGCTACCCTTAGGTATGGTCACACTGATGCCTTCATCCAGGAATTAAGCCCCAAATTCCACCAAATTTCATTAAGTTTTACGTGCAGAAAGACGGGGAAGAGTGTGAAGGAGAACTCCAGGGGAGAAGGACACCTACCTGACCTGTACAAGAAGAAGGTGGGCTGGGTGGCGTCAATGGCGACAGAGACTGGTCCCACGTTGGCCACAGCGTCCTTCAGGGCTGCTTCGTCGGCGTGGGGGAGCTCCACGTACTTGGAACAAGTGGCGGCTCTCGTGGAGACGTTGTACTGACACGTCCCGTTCTGGGGGGAACAAGGGGGAGTTGAGAAGAAGAGCGTGAAGAATCCACCAGGAGCATCCCAAGGCTTTCAGGTCCGAGTTTTCTCTCAGCCCTCTCTCACCCTGCGCTGCCCTGTTCTTTTTTGACCACCTTTGACTCTTTCTTGACCACTGTTTTTGGATTAGAGAAAAGGTGGCTGGAAGGACCTGAGGAGACCATCTCTTCCATCTCACTTCCCCACAGCAAGAGCAGCCAAGTCATTTCAGCAGAATTCTCTGCCTTTTTTTTTAGAAACCTCCAACGACAACGCTCCTACCACGTCCCTGGAGATGCTGTCCTTGCTTCCTCATCCTTTCCAGCAGAAGGTTCCTCCTCGTGTTCAACCTACATATCTTCTACTGTCAGTTGAGCCCGTGGCTTCTCATTCTCCCCCTGGACCCAGAGAACAGCCATTTTTGGTCTCTCTAGCTGCCCTGTGCACGTTTGAAGACTTGTGTTCCATTTTCCTTTCTTGGAACGACCTGCTGTTACTTTGACCCCTGTCCATGGACGGTGTTTTCAAGACACCAGGTCATTTCAGGGCATCTCTTGTCTCTGACCTGCAGGACTCTCAGCATTAGGATCTTTATTTTCTTACAGATCTTTCCTTACGACCTCGCAGCGGTCACACAGCGTCTGTTACAGGCGACTTTAAAAAAAACAATTGTATGAACGTCGTTCACCGGAAACCTCTTCCCACTGAAATGGCAGAAATACCAACATCCCATTTTTCCAGCTACAGGAGGTGAAATAATAGGGAAGGCTGAGAACAGGTCCCAGAACAGAACTCCTGTCCCATTTTTCCCTTCCGCCTAGGACGTTGCCTAATAATTTACATAGGACAGAAACAACCATGTAGAAATTCTGGCTCGCACCTACGTCATTCACCTGTGAGAAAGAAAAAGTCTAAAGGTCCCTTCCCTGGGTCATAGAACCATAGAATCATAAAATTTCCTGGGCTGGAAGGGACCTCTAAGATCATCTAGTCCAACCATCAGCCTAACTCTGCCAAAAAACCATCACTAAACCATGCCACCAAGCACTACATCAACCCGACTCTTAAAGAATCAGCTGGAAAGGCTGAGAAGAAGACACGAGACTGATAGAAACCAAGACCAAGAGGTAGAAACCAAGAGGGAAATCAGTGGGAGAGGAGGAGAAGGGTTTCTATGCAGGAAAGCAGAAGGAACAACCACGTCGCTTCCACGCTCATGTGTTTCCCTGCAGACCCCGCGTTCTGCCCAGGGCTGACACCGACCTGAGCCGTGTAGGGGTAGGACTCGTCCGAGTCGATCCCTTCGTTGTCGATGATGTACTGGAAAGCACTGGTCATGAAACCTCCGCTGCAGCCTTTGTTCCCGTACATCATGGAGCAGTCAACGAGGTTCTGGGCGCTCAGGGACACCAGCTTCCCCGTCTTCAGCTTCACCTGGGCTTCCAGGGCTCCCACGGCGCTGAAGGCCCAGCACGACCCACAGGCGCCCTGCGAAAGCCCCAGAGATGCTCAGACACTGCCCCATGGGACGAAGGCACACGGGACCATGACACAAAGAGGCACAAAGAGAGCTCCAAACCTGGTTCTTCACCTCCGTGACGCATCCCTTCTCCCTCCAGTCCACCGTGTCCGGGACTTTGCTGCCAGGCTGCGGTCGGTACGTGGAGACCCGCTTTGGGCGAGGAGCCACGTGCAGCCCAGTTAACAAAGCCGCCACCTCCTCGCTGGTCTGGTGGGAAAAGAAAACACCATCTCCTTGTCTCCTTGTAAGTCCTACCCTGGGCCTGTTGAGGGTGGAGAAGGATTTTCCCTTGACCAGTTCGAGCTACAGGAGTTAGCGGGTCTGGGGAGTCCTTGGCTTTTTATTTTTTACATTTAATTTCTAGCCGTTCATCGGAAAGGGCAAGAAAAAGCAAATACAAAGCGTAACCCCGGCACCGAAACTCCCCAGAAGCTGGTGCGTTTCGTGAAACCACACAAAAAACCTGGGGAGACTGAAGAGGGATGGTTGGCAAATCTATATAACGAGCAGGACGAGGTCCGCGCGCCCCGAACGCGGCGTTAAGGAGTGATTTCCACACGCCAGGTTGCCTCACGCCGGCAGGATGAGCACGGGAATGTCTGAGCAGTTTGTCCACGAGAAGTCCACGGGAAGAGGATGGGCTGGGAAGGGTCGTCGGGAGATTTTTCCACCCCCAAACCTATTTATACTCTTTATGAAGTCAATCTTGAGGGTGATTAGAGACAAAGAGAAGGCCCTTCACCCACCATGTCTGCCAGGTGGTTCATGCCCAGCTGGTAGGAGCGCAGCCCCAGGGAGTGCTCCAGGTTGTGCAGCGTCACCAGGCGCAGGTTCTTCTCCCACGTCGCCCGCCGGACCCCTTCCTCTCTCTGAAATCAATCACAGCCCCGTCACGGGCCCCCGCAGCCGCTTCACCCCGTCTTATCCCACAAAAAGTTGTCGGGAACCCCCTGCCAACCCCTCCTTGGGAAGCAGCAGAGCTTCCAAGCGCTGTTGGGTCTTCTCCTCACTGCGCGATGCAGCTGATGGTCATCCTGGAGCTTCACCCACCACATCAGCGCCCACCACACCAGCACCCCAACGCTCCTCCACTCCCCACCAAAGACCCCCCGTACCTCGTGGGGGTACTCCTTGCCGTAGGTTTTCTTCCAGAGCTGCCAGTGCCAGTCCAGCGCGGGGTCGGGGTGTCCCAGTGCCGCCGTGAGCGTGGCCAGGAGGGCGATGGCAGCCACCAGCTTCATCCCGCTGGGCTGGGAGCGGGGAGCCGGAGCGACACGACACACACGCTGGGAGCCGGAGCCGCGCTTGACCCCTTAGTGACAAATCCGGTTTGGTGAGGGAGGCAGGAGGGTGATGACATCCCTGACCTGGACTCCCTGGCGTGCCCTCCACAGGGTTTCTACACCAAAGTGATGCCACCAGCTCCTGTCCTACCTGCCCAGACAAGCTCCCCGCAGCGGTGCCTTCCCCCGTCCCCCCCAACCCCTGCCAGATGGGAAGGAAAAAAAAAAAAAATCCCATCCAGGGCTCAGGAACTTCCCTCGGGGTTGGAAAGTCTGCTGGCCCCGAGCCCTGCCCGCGTGGACACCGACACGCAGGGACACGTCCCCCGCTGGTCTCACGGTTCCACCCTGCCCGAGAAACCCTCCCCGGAGCAGCCTCACGCAGCGCCCGGTCAAGTGGCTCCTTTGACAAACCCGTGTTTTCCAGCACTTTATTAAAGTGAATTAAAATAACCCTGTCTTCATCCAGCTCCTGAGGGTGGGCCACCACCCCCGGCTCAACCACCCCGAGAAGGCTTGGAGGAGATTAGAAATAAGATGGAGTCAGAGTCAACATAAAAGTGTCTGTCCTTCAGTTTTACTTCCTCAAAGCTCCGTCCTCCCGGAGGGGTGTGAAAATACAAGAGCACCCGACGTACCTGCAAGAGCCTCGTCTGGTGGTGGGTCCCGATGCTCCGCTCCCCCGGCAGCGCGTGTAGGAGAGATGCTGAGGACAAACCCGGTGCGTCCCCAAGGCCCGGACACCCAGGACCTTCGGCACACGGTGGCCGCAGTTCCCCAGGCAAATCACGAGTCAGGAAATGAGGAAATGCTCTGATTTTCGTTTTCACTTCGCTGGGAACTGGGCTCGCCAGCCCGGGCTCAGGGCGATTCGAAGCAGGACCCTCAGGAAATGGTCACAGCTGGGAAAGTTTCCTTTTTCCAGCCTCCCCCGGAATGAATGGCCAGGTTCGCACGGTGGTTTGTGTGACTTACGGGGACGGTGGGCAGGAGCTCACACTCCTCTGGTAGGATTTTTGCCTTTTTTTGCCTTGGTGCTGAGCTGAGAGGCAGGATGAGGTTAAGCACGGCGCCGTGCTACTGGGAACATGGGTAGACCTGAGCTCCCGTCTCACCTCGGCAGCGCATCAACCAGAGCAAAGCCAGCTCTTGGGAAAAAAATGATTGAAAAGTCACATTTATTCACTTTTCTGTGGGGCAGCAGAGAGGGGAAGGCAGGGTTTGAACACGGTGGCAGGATGGACCTGAGCTGGGCAGCAGGAGACACGTTTAATGCCCATTGCGTTGCAGTCAGGCCAAAAACGGGGTCAGCGAAGTCTCCGGCTGCTGGGAAAAATCACGCTCCATCCTCTTCTCAGAGCATCCTCCGGTTTCCACGAAGGACAGGCAGGCAGGAGGGCGCGTTTCTCACCACTCCGAAGCATCACGGGACGCGAAATGGCTGCAAGAAACCTTCTTCTAAGAGAAAAGGAGGAAGCAAAACAGTGTCTCAAGAGCTTTGAAGGTGCAGCTGAGTCATTTTCTAAAAAGCTGCTGGAGATTGCAAGAGTGAGCAATGACACCAGAGAGCCCTCCGCCTAAATAACTGGAATAACTCCCCGCAGATTATCCCTTAGTAATGGATAAAATCCCTGGGGAGGGGGAATGAGGTGGCCACGCTGGATGAGATGCTTTGAAGAAGCCAACTGCGGTCGCTCCTCCTTCCCACTGCCGAGCTGTGGGAACGCGGTGGGATTCCTGGGGCCGGGAAGGCTGGAGAGGAGGAGGGTGATGTCTCGAGAGCCCGTCCCGAGGTGGGGAACCCCTCTGGATCCGGGGGTCGGCGGCGGGGCTGGTGATGCCGCAGTGGTTCCCAGGGTTCCTCACCGTCCGGGTGTAGCCCCGGTCACCGAAACGCACCCCCCAACTTTTGGAAGAGGAAAGAAGGAAAAATTAGGCAACGTGGGGGGGTAACAGCCTCCTTCCGCACCACCCCTCACCCTCACTGGTTTCCCTCCCCATCCCTTTTCTTTTTTAAGTTCTTTTTCAACTCGTGCTTCCTCCCCAGCAGCCACGGGAATAGCCAAATTCGCATTTTTTGGCCAAAAAGGCTGAGCCTCCCAAGGGTTTCCCTGCCACTAACTCTTCTAAGGGGGAAGGCAGAGGAAAACCACTTATTTTCCGTGTGCTGGAGCGAGTTAAAACCACCAGGGAAATACCAGAGAAAGGTGAATGAATTTGTTTTGTATATTAAAAATGCATTATATATTTTTTTTTAAAAATCCCGCCAAGGCCAGAGAGGAGAGACAGGAGGAAACCGGTGGGTTTTAGCCCGGCCCTGACAGGAGGAGGAAGGAGCTTTGCCGAGGGAACGGCCCGCGGTTGGGTGGGGTGTTTTTTTTTGGGTTTTTTTTTGTTGTTGTTTTTAAAAAAGCGATGATGTTCGCAGCGGGTGACCGTGGCTTTGCTGACAGCGCAGTTTTGGGGGTATTTTTCCCAGAAACGCGTCTGTCCGAGCAGGACTCTCGTTTCAACACTTCGTTTCTTCTTGTTCTGCCTTTTGAACAGTGGAAAAAAAAAACCAAAAAACAAACAAACCACGTTCCCGAGGACATTTTAAGGCGAGGGGCAGCCCGGTGCGGGGACCCCTGAGGCTGCTGAAGGAGGGGGTTCACCAGAGTGTGTCCCCCCCCCCTCCAAACCAGAGCTCGGTTCCTCAGCCCTTTGTGCTGACTCAGCCCCCGGGAACCTGGAAACCCTGGAGTTTCTCCGCAGAGAAATCCCTTTTTTTTTTTTTTGGGGCCAGCACCGAGGAGTGAGGGCGGGAGCGTTTTGGGTGACGAGCGTCGGTTGGGGGTTTGTGGGGCTCCATCCACTTCGTGACGGAGCCGAGCACTAAAAACACCCAAATAAAGCCGACGGGCACCGAAAAAGCGCTTCTTGGGGACCTTTGGGGCGCCCCCGGGAGCGGAGGCTGGAAGGAAAAGCTGCCCAGGGACTGGGTTTGCCGTACCTGTTTTTCACGAGCCCACGGTCCTCCCCGTGCGTGGCCACCACATGGCCGATGACGAGCACGGAGTGATTCACCACCCGGGAGCAGCTCGGGTCACGGCAGAGATCTGGGAGGCGTTTGGAAACGGCCTTTGGACAACTGGCCCAAAGTCACTGCCCAAACGGGAACGCCGTTCGCTCTTCGGGAAGCGTCGCCCCACGTCTGCTGCCAGGAAGGAGGGGAACACGAGCTGAAGGCGAGTCAAAGCTGAGAGGATTTAGATCCAAGGGAGTTGGGTGATGGGAAGGAAAGCGCAGCCCTTTCCCGGGATGCCCTGGAGAGATCCCCCCCCCCCCCAGGTTTGTGGGAGGAGAAGGTGGAAGGTGCCGGGCGTCGATGCCGGCAGAGATGGGCCCCACCGTGGCCACGGCGTCCTTCAGGGCAGACGGAGGTACCCGCTGCGTGATGCTGCCGAGGGTCATCCCTGGAGCATCACCCACCACATCACCACCCACCGGCACCGGCACCAGCACCCGCCACACCAGCGCCCCAAACACTCTTCCAGCGCACACACACACACACACACCCCTCCCAAAGACCCCCCCGTACCTCGTGGGGGTACTCCTTGCCGTAGGTTTTCCTCCAGAGATGCCAGTGTCAGTCCAGTGTGGGGTCGGGGTGTCCCGGTGCCACCAGGAGCCACCAGCTCCATCCCGCTGGGCTGGGAGCGGGGAGGCAGTGCCAGACCCCAATCCTGGGGGGTTTCACGCCCCCGCTGTTTCCCAAACCCCCTCCCCACCCCCTTTTGTGCCCTTTCCCTCGGCCGGGAGCCGTCTCTGCTCGCTCTGCGGCCCCGGTGCAGCCGTGACGCAGGGACAGACCCTTCCCACGCGCCCACCGCAAGTTGCCACCCCCCCCCCCCCAAAAAAAAAAAGTCCCTTCTAAGGAAACTTCACGCATCTACGAGTATTTTCTCTGCCAACTTTCCTTCTCCGTCGCTGCGGCAGCTCCTGGGGAACAGGAGCAGTCGAGGGGGGGAAAGGAACAACCGAGGGGGCACACGAGGAGGTGGGGACGGATTCTGTCCCCCAGGGCCAGCACCAAGGGACCGTTTCTCCACGTTCTCCACCCAAAACTCCCCCGGGGAGGTGTCTCACCTGCCCCCATTCGCCACCCGCGTCCCGGCGTGTGGGGCCGAGAGGGGGAAAAGAAACTTTTGGGGGTGAGTGGGGAAAAAAAGGAACTTGTTTTTAAGTGTATAAACTTCTTTACGGGAGTTTTTAAGGCAAATATCACCTTCCCCCCACTCCCACCCCCCCCGGTTAGGGCTCGCCCGGAGCTTTGCTGCTGCCATTTCTTGATTTGATGCATTGAAAGGAGCACTCGGATTTGGGGTTTTGGGGGTGACACGGGATTTTTGGCTGCAAAACAACCCCCAGCCCTGGCACAAGGGTTTCTCCCGAAGCCACGGCGCGGTTTATTTATTGCTCGGCTTTCGTCCTCCTTCACCGTCCCCCTTCCTCCCCCCCCCCCCCCCCAATATTTCTTCAACTTTTTTCAGGGGTCCTGCAAAACCAGACGGGATTTTGCAAAAAGACCCATCAGCATCTTGTCTCCCCCCTTTGCCCCGGAGCCCATCGGCTTTTGCCATCGACTCCGGCCCCTTTGGGAAAGGGAAGGACTCTTCCACCCTCCACAGCCCCTTCCCACCCCAGAGCAAACCAGCCCCAGCATTTATTTCCCAAAAGGGTTTATTTTAAAAATAAAGTCGTATCGTTCTCTGCAGCCCCTCCCAGGATCGGGGCTGGGGGGAGACAGATCCGTGCTCTCCACGAGGGATGTTCCACCTGCACGGGATTTCCCCGAGCAGCCGCGTTCCCGGAGGCGGAGGCCGGTGCGGGATGGGTTTGCACAAGCATCTCTGGATGGATCAGACTCTCTGGAGCCGGGAGCCCGGCTCCGGGAAGGCAGAACCCGGCACGGGCAGTGCCAGCACGGCAAAGGAACCCCAGGAAAAGAGTTGGGGGGAGCTCATCGTACTGTTCATCCGCAGCCGGGGGTCTCTCCCTTCTCCCGGGGGTCTCTCCCTTCTCCCGGGGGCAGACTTCTCATGGGGAGGCAGAGATTCCCCACCCGGAGCGAGGTCAGCTTCGGAGATGGGGTGGGAAAAAAGCCGGGTGTGAAGGCGGGGAAGGAGGGGGAGGACGCGGCGGGGGGAAGGCTCACATCTTGGGGAAGCTGGCGAGGTTGGCGACGCCGCAGGCGTTGTTCATGTTGCGGGCCAGGAGGACGTAGCCCTTGTTGCCCCACTCCTCGCCCCAGCTGTGGGGGAGCAAAGGCAGAGCCCTGAGCCCCCTGGCAGAGCCCTGAGCCCCCGGCAGAGCCCCCGCAGAGCCCCCAGCCCGGCGAGAAGCGGCCCCCGCCGTCCTGCCCTACCTGTTCTTGATGATCCAGTGCTTGGTGCCCTTCTGGGTGCCGTAGCCCACCGCCAGCACCGCGTGGTTGATGTTGCCGGGGTTGCAGCTCTGGTCGTAGTACACGCCTGGGGGACGGGAGGGACGGTCACGCTCCGGATAAACCACCCGGGACGTGCCTCAGTTTCCCCGAGCTGCCCCGTGGGCGCCAAAGGGGGTTTGTGTCCCCCCCGCCCCGTCCCTAAGCCCCTCACCGCGGCTGTAGAACTGGAAGGAGGGCAGGCTGGCGTCGATGCCCACGGAGACGGGTCCGATCCTGGCCACGGCCCTCTTCAACGCCTTCTCGTTGCCTTCGGGGATCTCCCGGTAGCCGCGGCACTTGGCCGCCTTCCCGGTGGGGCTGTACATGCAGCTCTCGTCCTGCGCGGCACCAGCAGGGCCCGAGGTGAGATGGGGGTGGGTGGGAGGGCAGTTATGGGGGGCCAAATAGAGACCTTCCCCCCCTCCCACCACCACCACCCACCATCCCAGCCCCAGACCTGGCCGATGTAGGGGTAGGCGTCCTCGGAGTCGATGCCGCGGTTCTGCCGGACGTACTCGAAGGCGTTGGTCATGTAGCCGCCGCCGCAGCCGTCGTTGTTGGCCACGCAGTCCACCAGGTTTTGGGGGCTGAGGGAGAGCAGCTTCCCCGTCTTCCGCTTCAGCTGCCCCTCCAGGGCCCCCACCGAGCTGAAAGCCCAGCACGAGCCGCACTGGCCCTGCGGGGACACGATGGGTGACACCAGGGTGACACCGGGGTGACATCCCCCTCCTGGCACCCCCTGGAGCAGCCGGCTTACCTGGTTCTTGACCGGCGTCACGTAGCCTTTCCTCCTCCAGTCCACAGCCGCCGGGGCTCTCTCGGTCCAGTCGGGGACGTAGAGGGTCTCATTGCGACGTGGGTGGCCACGGGGCACCTTCAAGCCCGTCATCGTCCTCACCACCTCCTCGCTGGTCTGGGGAAGGAGCCCGGGGCGGGTGGGCGCAGCCCTGGGGCTGCCGGGCAGAGCAGCACCCAAGGGTGCTGTGTCCCCTCTACCGTCCCCCCAGTTTTTGTCCCCCGCCCCTGGTGACACTCACCATGTCCCCCAGGTGGTTCATGGCCAGCTCAAAGGTGTGGACGCCCATCGCGTGCTCCAGGTTGTGGGTGTTGATGTACTTGAGGTTCTTCTCCCAGATCAGCCTCCGCGCCACCTCGTCCGCCTGCACCACGGGGGGAGACGGCGCTGGGCGGGGGGGGTTCTCCCCATGGCCACCACCCTGGGGACACCCCCAGACCCACGGGGACACCCCCAGGGTGGTCCCAGGCTCCCTCCCGTACCTGGCCGTTGTACTGCTTGCGATAGGTTTTCTTCCATAGGTCCCACTGGGTGTCCAGCTCCCGCTGGGGGTGCAGCTGGGCCACCACCGCGGGGGCCAGCAGGGCCAGCAGAGCGGGCCACCACATCCTGGGCATCGGGGACAGAGACTGAGCCTGGAAGGGGCTGGCCAGGGGACAGGACCCTGTGCCCATGACCATGCCAGGCTATAGGGCACTGAGACACCCTCCTCACCCCCCACCCCCAGTGCTGGGCTACAGGGGCCGGGACCCCACATCCATCCCATTTCCCAACCATGGGGACCCCTGTGCACCCCAGTATTGAGCCATGAAGGACTGGGACCCCAGACCCACCCTGTTAACGGGCTGGGGGAGACCAGAATCCCGCACCCACCCCATTTCCAAGACACGGGAACTGGTACCACCTGCCCTCCCAAGTTTGGGGGTCGGGACCCCACACGGCTTTGGGGCTGGGGGGACTGGGGACCCCCTCCCCACCCATTTTGGGGGCCGGGAGCCCGCTGCGGGCGGCGCTGGCCGGGCGCAGGCATCACATGAGCTGCGTTCCCATCACAGCTGGTTCCCATCACCGCTGGCGCTGCTCCGGCAGCCCCGAGCCGTGGGGAAACCGAGTTTTGGGGGCGCAGGGAGGGGTCCGGGGGGGGGACGACGACAACGACGACGACACCCAGCCATCCTGCCCCCCTCCCCTGCTTTACCCACTCGCCCCCAGCATCCACTTTCTCAACAGTCCCCGGGATGGGGACACCAGGGCCTGAGCCCCCAGCCCCGTGCCTCAGTTTCCCCTTTCCCACCTCTAAGGGTCCCGGCGCTGCCACAGGGGACCCTATTCCCCCCCGAACTCCCACTGGGGTCCAGTTCCCTGGGGTAAAAGCCACCCCAGTGCCCCGGCAGGGCCTCGCTGGGTCTCCTGCCTCCCCCCCCCCCCCCGGGACCCTCGCTCCCCCCCCCCCGCCCCGCTTACCCCGGCATGGTGCTGTCGGCGGGGGAACGGCGCGGTGCGGGGGATGCGGGACCCGCGGCCGCGGCTCTTTTTATGCCGCTGGATTGAGGAAGTTACGAGGCTGGAAAATGTTGGCGGCGGCCGCTCCAGGTCCGCACAGGGCTGGAAGGAAGGGGGGAGACGGGGGGGGGGGGGGGGACGCGGCAGCGGCTCCACGTGATGCTGCGGGGCCGGGCTGAGTCAGCCCCGGCTCCGGGTCCTGCCCCGGGGACACCCTCCTGCCCCAGCATCCCCCCGCGGGGACACCTTCCAGCCATGGGGACATCCTCCTGCCCCAGGGATGTCCTTCTGCCCCAGCATCCCACCTTGGGGACACCCTGCTGCCCCAGCATCCCCCCGCGGGGACACCTTCCAGACATGGGGACATCCTCCTGCCCCAGGGATGTCCTCCTGCCCAAGCATCCCACCTTGGGGACACCCTCTTGCCCCAGCATCCCCCCCCAGGGACACCTTCCAGCCATGGGGACGTCCTCCTGCCCCAGCATCCCCCCCCAGGGACACCTTCCAGCCATGAGGACATCCTCCTGCCCCAGCATCCCCCCCACAGGGACACCTTCCAGCCATGGGGACGTCCTCCTGCCCCAGCATCCCCCCCCGGGGACACCTTCCAGCCATGGGGACATCCTCCTGCCCCAGGGATGTCCTCCTGCCCAAGCATCCCACCTTGGGGACACCCTCCTGCCCCAGCATCCCCCCCACAGGGACACCTTCCAGCCATGGGGACGTCCTCCTGCCCCAGCATCCCCCCCCGGGGACACCTTCCAGCCATTGCGATGTCCTCCTGCCCCAGCATCCCACCTTGGGGACCCCCTCCTTCCCCAGCAACCCCCCCTGGGGACACCTCCTTGTCCCAGAGTCCTGCCCCAGGGTCACCCTCCTGCCCCACGGTAGAGGGGCTGCCTGTCCCCCAGCACCCCAAGGAGGGCCAAGCACCCACCACTTGGGCAGAGGGACCACACAGCAGGATCAGACCCTCCCCAGCACCTGGAGCACCTCCTCTCTGTCCTTAATGTCCCCAACCCAGGACTGTCCCCCCCAGCCCGGGTAGGATTTGGCCACCCCATTGCCAGTTCTGGGGTCACAGGTAGGAAGGGGGGGGGGTAGGGGGACACCAGGCTTGTTGTCCCTGACCCAGGGGAAGCGGGGCCAGACGGTGCTTTCTGGGGTGACTGGCACCGCGTCACGCGGCTCCCGCTGGGACAACTCAGAAAACCTTGTTCACTGCCCGGAAGGTCCCGGTGGCATCAGTCCCTTGTCCCAGACAGGGCCACGCTGGGGACATCATCGTCACCCAGCCACGGGTACGAGGAGGGACCGGCCCGGGGAGCGAGGGACAGAGGAAGCACCAAGGAGGGGATGGAGGAAGCACCAAGGAGGGGATGGAGGCTGGAGCACCCACCCCCCCCCAAACTACACCCATGTCACCCCAGGGTCCCCAGGGAGAGGGACCTGCGCCCCACACATGAGCTCACCCTTCCCAGCTCCTGAGAAAGGGGGGGGGGGGCTGAGTCACCCCCGGACTCATCGCCCCGAGCATGGGGCCCTGACTCGGCCACACATGACCCAGCGGCAAAGCCAGCGGCGTGGGGGGACAAGCAGTTTTAGGGGGTCAGAGATAGACCAGAGGGAGGAAAGGGGGGGCGGGGGGGAGGCTGAACTGGGGCCACTGGGACAACTCCCCCTCTGGCTGCAGAGCTCGGGGACAAGGTGATCCACAAACCCAGAGATCACAGGAACCTGCAAGAGGAGGAGGAGGAGGAAGGAACTTGGGGTTCCCCCCTCTCTGCTGCCCCAGCAAGGCCAAGGGCAGGGATTTGAGACTGGGGGGGTGGGGGTGTGTGCTGGAAATGAGGCAGAAATGAGACAGAGCTTTGAAAAAAAAAAAAAAGAAAAAAAAAGGGAAAACATCTTGTTGTAAAATCTCTGCTACATATAATCATCCGCAGCTCCTGCAGCGAGGGAGCTCCAGGCCCAACACAAACCCCCCCTGCCCCCCCGAGGAAGGGGTTTGGCTCCTCCCGCCCCAAGCGATTGTACGATAAAATACGCCCCCCCCCCATATTGAACAATAATACAATTATCACAAGGGGATGTGACAGAAGGAGCCTCTCCCCCCCGCCGGCTCTGTCCCATGTCCCCCATCGCTCTGCCACAGGTCTGGGGACCCCACGGTGGGTGGGGGGGTAGCAGGTGCCGAGACCCCTCCAGCCCCTCGCCAGTCCTTGTCCTCCATGGGTTGGGGGTTTGCCGGCTGCTCCAGCTGGTTCCTTTTCCCCAGGAGCTTGGGATCGTCCATGGCAGGACCCAAAACTGGGGGGGCTACGGCTCAGGGAGAGACGGGCTCTGGCCTTGGGGACGCACAGACCTGAAGTCGTCGTTCTCCATCCACGTGGCCCCCAGGTCGCGGTGTCCTCAGGGGGGGTCGGTTTGAAGCACCACAGGCACGTCCAGCTCCCGCTCAACAGCCGCCCATCGCTCCAGAAAGCGCCAGAGTCCAGTTCCCCAGGGCTGGATTTCTGCAGAAATGGGAATTTTCCTCCTCCAGCCCCCAGGGCGGCGGGGGCTGGCAGGGCTGGGGGGCCGGTGCAGCTCCACGCTGGTCCCTCCTGTGTCCCCTTCGTGCCACAAACGGGCGGCGTGAGCCCTGTACCAACACCTGGGAGGGTTAATACTTTGCTGCTTGGCAAAATACATCTTTTCTAAGCCCAAGAAAATGCTCTGTCCTGGCCCCGGGGACGGCGCGGGATGCGGGGGGACGGCTGCGGAGGAAGAGGAGCCCAGGGTGGTTATTGCTGGTGAGGTTTTCCCTGGGGAGAAGGACGGGGACGGATGGCAGGACGTTTCCAAACTCCCCGCTGGGAGGTTCCCACCTTTCCCTGGGTCAATTTGGACATGGCCTTTGAAGTGAGAAAAAAAAAAAAAAACAACCAACCAAACCTTCAAATCTTAAGTTTTCCATCAAAAGCAGGAGATTTAAAAAAAAAAAAAAAAAAAACCAAACCAAAAATCAGAATCAAACTGCCAGCTTTCTGCTGCAGCACCGCGAGGAACCGCCGCGTCTCTGCGAGCACCAAAACTCCACCAGCAGCAACACAAACGTTTCCAAGCCTTTCCCACGGGGACATTATTGGCTGGGGACGTCCCCAAAATCCACTCTTCGGAGCGTCTCCCCCATCATGGCAGCACCAAGACCCAGCAGTTCAAATATGTCCCCTTCCTGGCCCCCCCCAGCGTGGGGGTCTCAGCGCAGGGAGGAGGGAGAAATACCCGGATTTCATCCCAAACACCACCAGGCTTCCGGGAAAGCTTGGAATTCCTCCCCCGCTGCAGTTGCACCATGTTTCCTTCCAAGTCCAACTCCGCAACGAAGAATTTTTCCTGCTGGAATCGAAGCCACAGCGGGGGGGTGGGATCAAACTCTTCTTCCAGCCCCTACCCGCCCTGAGGAGAGCGAGAGTCCCCACAAGCTTTTTCCACTGAAGAAGCCAGAAGATTCAAAGGTTTAAAATGTTTTTAAAAAATTTTATATATATATATATATAAAAAAAATATTTCTGTTCCCTATCTTCGCCCGTTCTCCTCTGTTTTGTGATTTGGCAACAGGGTCTTCATATGGCATGAATTTTCCTTTTCTTTAAGGAGATGGTGAGCGGAAAATACGGCCCCTCAGAGCACGGAGTGAAAAACCACGACTCCTCAGCACAGCCCCGAAGGACTCCGGGGCTCCTCCGTGCGGGGACCCAGACACCCAGCTCCAAAACGAAGGCAAGGAACTCCATGGACAGCACGGAGCACGGTGTTTCCCCCCCGCCCCAGAAGCTGATAAAAAGCCCGTTGGGACACTGGGTTTGTGGCAGCACGGAAACCACGGGCTGCAGAACCCACGCACGGAGAGCAAAGCTACACAGAGAATTATTTTTATGGCTCGTAACTATCCCGTCGTTCCCAGGAAGGACCGGGCCCGGCGGGAATCGATAGGTCACGCTGAAAACAAGAGGCCCGGATTCATTGCACAGTTCAGAGAGGAGCGACAGCACCTGAACACACCCCGAGGTGCCACCACGGGAACCTCCGCGTAAAGCACCCGGCCTGGGGACGCAGTAACAACCCTCCAAGCTTCCTCCCAGGAGAAAAGCTGCCTCACAACAAGGATTCCTCCACAAGCATCCTCCAGAATCGCCTTACAAGAGGGTTAACGCTTGGAAGAGTTTCTTCCAATATTTAAAAAGTTACAATACTTTTGTGTTTTATAGAAAAAAAAAAAAAGAGTCACGGTATAGAAGATTGAAATAAAACCAGTAAAAGCCACCTCAGGAGTTCGGAGGGGGCTGTCCGTCATCCAGACAGGGATCCCTCCCACCAAGCCAGCGTGCAGGCGGAGAACCGCAAGTGAGCGGCTCCGGAAACACGGGGCCTTGGGTCGAGGAGTCCTGGAGGTTCTAGGAGAACAGTCCCCCACTGCCAGCACCACGAGGAGGAGGAGGAGACCAAAACCCCGGCATCTTCCTCCATCCATCGATCCATCCTCCAGGCTGCCGGGCAGAGCTTCGCCTCCGGAAGGTGGGAAGTGTTGAGAAAGTTCAGCAGTCTTTGGAAAAAAGACTTAGGTGTTTTCCTTTACACATGGGTATTATATAGAGCTATAATTTGCTTCCCCCTCCCAAGGGTTTATCTTATTCTGAAAAAGAAGGGAATATGTTCAACTCTGGGAACTCTTCATTGTTGTAGTTGGGTCCTTGGTCTCCCAGCATGGTCAGCATGTCCTGCGAGGGCACAAGGAGAGAGAGGGTCGTTACCTGGACTAGAACACCATTAAACCAAAAGAGGGGAGACTGAGATGAGATCTGGGGAAGAAGTTCTTTGCTGTGAGGGTGGTGAGAGCCTGGCCCAGGTTGCCCAGAGAAGCTGTGGCTGCCCCATCCCTGGAGGGGTTCAAGGCCAGGTTGGAGGGGGCTTGGAGCAACCTGGTCTGGTGGGAGATGTCCCTGCCCAGGGCAGGGGCGTGGGACTGGGTGATCTTTAAGGTCTCTTCCACCCCAAACCATTCCATGATTCTATGGTCACATTGGCAATTTAATCAGGGAGGAGTTTGCCAGAGCAGGCACCGCACCCCGGGATGGCCCCCTCTCTCCCCAGGGCACACGGGGTTTGTGGCCAAGGCCGCAGGAGCGCAGAGGATTTCAGTCACCAGCAGCGACTGCACTGACTGCTTGGAAAGCAGGGGGGCAGCAACTCGCAAGAGTTATCTTTGCGTGTGTGTATTTGGCTCTTTTGTCACTGGTTTTAATTAGAGCAGAGCTGGTAGACTTTCAGACTGATTCTGCAACGGTCCAAGACCCAAAGCCAGGCTGGCTGAGGCCCTTCTCCCTCCCCTTTCCCATTCCAGCTCCATCAGGTTACTCACAAGTTTGATATTATCAACTTAAAGGGACAAGCTCTCGGCACTTCAGCCACCTGCCCTCCCCCCCCCCCCCCCCCCCCTCGGGAAGCAAAGACCCTTTGTTCCCACAAGATGGGCCCCCACCGGTCCTTACTGGGGAGGATCATAGAATCATAGAGTTGTCTAGGTTGGAAGAGACCCTTGGGATCATCGAGTCCAACCATCTACCCTACTCTACAAAGTTCTCCCCTATACCATATCCCCCAAGACCACGTCTAAACATCTCTTAAACACATCCAGGGATGGCGACTCAACCATAAAAGGATAAAAGCACCCCATCTTACTGGGAAGACCTCGGGCTGGCTCGGCTGCGGCTGCTGCACGTGCTGCTCCCCCGAGGCTGGCCCGTGGTGCTGTCCTTGCCACTGTGGCCACATCCCCACACCTTCGCTTGCCCGCGTCTGGAAGGGGGCCGGGGTCTGCGCTGTCTCCGTGGCTGTTTAACGGAAAACAAAGTCAGCAAGGGATTTCCTGGGGCAGGGCTGGGGTTTCTGGGGGTCCTTTAACGGAATTGGGGAGTGCACAACTCATTGGGTGGTGCCTACTGGTAAGAGGGCAGGATCCCCCCTCCAGGAAAAGCCACTCAATTAAGGCATTTGTCAGTACCCATCTACGGGGCAGAACAGAAACATAGGGGAGGTCGTTTGTTTCCTCCCAGTCAGCCTTAAAACGGTTCTAAATTCATCCTCTCTGGAGCCTCGTGCTGGGACAATGGTTAAAGGTGACGAGGGCAGCGTTAGCCAAAGCAGGGATTTATCTGTGCTCTACCGGATCTCAACACACAGCAGGAAACGATGGAGACGGCATCACACCAAACCTCTGTCCCCCTGACGCTCCCAGCTTTCCTCCCAGGGGATTTTGCTGCCACCCCAAGCTCCCCAGGCCGTACTCACTGAAGCCCGTGCCGCGGCTGGCGAGGTTTGGATAAGCTGTCCCGGTAGGGGAAGCCGTAGAGCCGGGTGCTGTCATGGGGCTGAAGGAGGACGGGGTGCTTTGGAAAGTCCCCATGCTGAAGGAAGGGGGCCGAGTCTTCACCGTCTGGGATGCCACTTGCTGCTAAGGGAGCGAGAAACAGGGAGAGGAAGAGGAGAGATGTGTTTATTCCGGATCTCGTCTTCACCAGGATGAGAAGCTGCTGGAGCAGTCCCAAAGGGAAAGCGCCCGGGCACAGAGCATGGCTCCAGCACCCAGAGCAGGATGATTCACGATGGGGAGAAGGGCATAACGCAGCGGAGACTCGGGGACCGCATCGAAGGCTTGGGTTTTGCTACCTGGGGTGTGAACGTCGGCCGTGTCCCCGCAGCCCAGTTGGTTCCGCTGGCCTGAGCTGGGTTGGAGTGGCGTGAAATCTGTGCCAGGATGCGGCCGGCTGAGGAGGGCTGCTGCTGGATAATGTTCACAGGAGGCACCATGCTGCTGCTCCTGCAGGACAGGAGAGGCGCTCTGAGGACACTCGGTGCCACATCAAGGACAAAAGAGGAACAAATGCCATCCCTGCATGTTATCGGTGGGGGGAAGCGAGCCCAGAAGTGTGGGGTAATTCTGCTCAAATGCCAGTGCCCACCATGCTGCCCTGCTGGGGACACAACTGGGGCTGTGAGCAAGGCCCCTCTTGCCCAGCTCTGCTTGGGCTTCAGTCTAAGCACGGCCAAGGCACAGCGGCCCCACAGACAAGCTGTGGCAGCAACAGAGCAGAGGGATATCGGGAAACAGAGGCAGTAGCTGGGGAGGTGAAGGTGAGGATGAGGAAGGGCCATGCTGACTCTGCCCAGCCTCAAAGCTCCTGCATCTCTGACCAGGAGCAAAGCAGCACCAGGCAGGGGGGGGAAAAGGGGTGCAGGAGCCCTTCTCACCCCCACCCCTCAAAGAAACCCATCCCTGGATGGGCTCCCCCTGTGTTCCACCATACAGGAACACACTTCTGGACAATCACTATCACGGGCAGGCTGGGAGCTCTCAGCTGTGGCAGAAGGACAGACAAACAGAACAGGAACAACCGCAGGACAACCCAAAATGAACACGAGGCCATTCAAAGCCAGGCACGGGAAGCCTCACCTGAAGTTCTCAGCAGGTCGCGATGGGGTGAAGGTGTTTCCCTGCGTAAAGAGGGGCTGGTTGGCAGGCACGGTGCTGGCAGGAATGGCTTTGCTCTGGTCTGCGGAGAGAGGGTCACTTACATTAGGGCTGAGAATGTCCCAGCAGCAGGGACAGGGACAGAGAACCAGTAGCAAGAAACGTGCCCGCATGAAGGAAGACTGTTTTGAGCCAAAGCATCAAACACGACTGTCCCTTATCCAGACGGGTTTGTAAAGCCTGTTTAATTTGATTTTCTCTCCATTTTCTAATAAACTTTGCATTAAGGTCCTGTGGGGTTGGAGCATCCACTACATTCTGTGCCCAGTTTAGGAACAGAGACAACTGCTCTCTGGGGACAAACACAAGGGATCAGACAAAGGTAGGTGGTGACACAGAGCAAGAGGCACCTCGTCACCCGCTGCCTCCTCCCACACCTCCAGCAAAGCATTGGCTGCAGGACAATTCACTGCCACATATCGGAGTAGACAGGAATTATCCATCTGGCGTCAAAATCAGCACTATTCTGCAAAGCTTGGGCTGCCACAACGGAGTCGCAGCACCCAGAAGGGCTCTGAGCGACTCAGAAAAGAGCAAAGAGCACTTGGATTGAAGCTGAAGTGGGATAAAGATGGGCTGTGCCCCCGGCCATGCCTGCCAGCCCAGCACCGCTCACCTGAACTGATGCTGCTGTAGATCTCGCTGAACCTCGGGTCCCGCTCCTGATTAAAAAGGGTCTCTGCCTTCTCCAGGGGCTTGCTGTGCTCGGGGCCGGCAGCGGTCCCAGCCTGAACGGGGACCTGGGAGCGGGTACAGAGGTGGAGGGAGTTCAGCAGGGTCGCAGCCAGCATGGAGAACAGCCCAGGGCTTCGCAGGCAAGAGGCCGGGCTGCTCTTCCAGCCTCCTGCATGTTTTATCACGATAGCGTGGCCATTTAGGGACGGCAGCATCGAGACGGGGACAGCGGGGAGGGCGCCACAGGGGCAGAGCACAATCAGGCAAGCAGACCCAGCAAAACTCAAGCCAGAGCACCTTCCTCTCCAAACTCTCAGCAGCCTCAAAAGTCTTTAAAGCCCCAGCGAAAAGGAATTTAAATAATGCAGGGCAACAAATGCAAGGAGTAACCCAAACCCCCATCGATTTACCTGTGAGTGGTCGTACCCAGCCAGGCTCTCTCTTCCTGGGACCACTTCCAGCTCCGTCTGTTGTGGCGGCTGCTGCTGCCTAAAATAGAAAGTAACAGGAGAACACCGGCTGCTAAAAACGATTGCCAAGGGAACAGTGGTTACACCAATGATTCATTAGCCCAGAGGAGTTCACTGCTGTGGAGAGGAAGGTTTGGGGAGGAAGGCTATTTGAGAGGAGGGCAGAACCGGCGAGAGAGGCACGGTAAAAGGAGCCGAGCACCTCCTGACCTTGAGGGCAGCTGGGCCGTGCCCATCTCCAGGGGAAGGCTGACGCTCTGCCCCAGCTGGGGCCTCTGCAGGGAGTTTGACAGGGCAGGCCGAGACTCCTGGCTCGAGTTCCTTCAAAGCAAAGAAAAAAAAAAAAAAAAAAGAAAAAATATATATTTAAAAAATACCCAACGAAAGCAAACCGTTGGCTACTGCGCGTAGGAGAGTGCGTGCGTCTGGGACAAGACTGGAGGCTTTGCTTTTGCAAAACTCATTTCAGTGAAGGATCCTTCCACTCGGTTTCCGTGGTCTCTAAAGGGGGGGTGTCATGTAATATAACGCTAAAGGCTGGGAGCCAAAGGGCTCTGCCCCCTCCCACTCCGTCACCGAGCAGGGGAGCAATTAATAACCTACACCAGGAGCACGGCCAGACCTGCACCACCCTTAGAGCAAAGGAAAAGGTTGTAAGAGCCTGAAAACCCCCAAGGTTTTCCATTCAGCTCTGTGTGAGACCCTCCAGAGCCAGAGCCTGCAGAGACCACCAGTGCTTTCAGGTTTTAAGCCCGAGATGCTGGAGTTCGTTACGCTCTTGTGTTCACTGTCAGAAGTCAGGTAATGTTTAACTCCCACAAGAAAGGAATAAAAATCCCACGTTCTCTCAACAGTTCTTTTTACAAGCTGCCGCTTCAGTGGTACCTGAGCCCAAAGATGAAGCGATACAGATAACCTGGCAGAGATGCACACAGATAGAACACACACAGAGTCAGACAGAGATTGCTGCTTCTCCGGTCTGAATTTAGGCAGCGCCTTTAGAAGCGTAGCATGGATGTGAGAATGGATGCGTGTGGAATGAATGAGTTCAAAGAGATACCTCTAACAGCAGGGCAGGAATTAAGGCCCAGATCGGACCCGACCTGCGTCAGATTTCAGCCCTGAGCTCACACCACAGCTCGTTAAAGCCAGAGGGATTTCTCACTGCTCAGCTCCTAATACTTTCTCAGCAGAAAGCACCAGCTCGCCAGCTGCGGGAAGGGAAAGCGTGCTACCTGCTCTCTAGGACCATGCCTCATTAAAAAAATAATTTAAAATAAATCCTGGCTTTTCACCTGCCCAGAAGCAATTTAGCCTTCTGTCTGCATGGTGGAGAGACTCCATCTGCTGCACCCCCCAAGCCACATTTTTCTGTCTTTATTTCAGTTGCTGCTCTTCTGGAAGGGGCCTGGAGCTCGCTCCTGGGAAAAGAGAGCAGCTCTGCTCACTCCCAAGGGAGATGCAGCAACGGTCAAGAGAGACCAGAAGAGAGCAGCAATGGGAGCAGTCTCCCCACCAGAGCTCGCTCCTGAATCCCAGGACAAAACCACAGCCGTGGAGAAAAATAAGCGTTTACTTTCTACCATCAGCTGCAGACAGTCCCGCTCACGGAAGAAGCCTCCCCGGACTGTCACAGGAGTCCAAGAGCTCCATTCAAAGCCAGACTTCACTAATGTTAGCTCTGACACACAGACAGGAGACTCGCTCCAGTAACCAGAGTTAAAAAAGGCACTGCTGGAGCTGAGCGTTGCCAGCTCGCTAAGCCATACGACCGAGGCAGCCAAAGGGATTGAATTTCTTGTGCTTTATAGTCCTCTAGTGCCTGCCTTGGCCCAGGAAAAGAGCGCTCCCGGGACCTGGCAGTGTCTCCGGGGCCCGTGCAAAGGGACAGGGAGGTTGGTGAGGGGGAGAGGCCAGAGCTCCCGCAGTTCTGTGCTGCTGGTTATTCTGGGACAGCGCACGAACCCCATGGGATCCTATCACTGGTGGTTGGCAAGTCATTTCCATGTACATACTTGACGTTGGTGTTGGTACAGATGATGTACTCAATTTCATCCGAGTAGGGGTTCTGGAAGGTAAAGGAGCTGGTTCTCATCCAGAGCCATTCCCGGTTTTTGGATCGGAATCGGAACATGACTGACAGAACCTGGCCTTTTAACTTCACCACCTAAAAAAACGTAATGCCATCAGTAGTACCTGATAAGAGAAGGTGTTGAAGAGCAACCTGCTTCTGAGCCACCCCCACTGAAACCCAGCGATGGCCCTTTGCCTCAAAGCCTACAAGACCATACCTCGGTCTTCCCCAACTAAATCCCACTGCCACTATTCCCTGCTTCGATTCCCGAATGATATGGGAGAGGAGGAATCCAACATCCCTCTTTTTGTCTTCCGCTTTTCTTATCTCTTTGCACCGGTGAGATGTATGGAAAAGCCTCCAGTCAATGAAGCACATGCTGTTGCTTCTGATTCCGACTATTTGGACAAATGGATATGAGCGGCTACTTTTTGGAGTCATGAAAGCACAGGGGCAGTCTTACCTGCCCTGCCACAAGTCCAAGGCCCTCAGAAATAAGAGTAACGACAACAGGGCAAGCAAACCACCTCCATTTCGAGTTCCGCAGCACTGGGCTGGGCCCTAGAGATGAACCAGTGTTTCAGCCCCAGAAGCATGGCATTCAAGTAGGCACTTTGTAGCCACGTCTCTGGCCCTAAAAGGAGACTGGGCTGGCAGCCAGAGGATGAATTCGAGAGTTAGAAACATCAGATGCTTCTGGTTTGTTTTGCACAATTACCGTTAGGTGACTATATCTGCAACTGCCATTGGACAAAGGAGAAATAGCTAAGCTTTATTTTTCTCTTGTTTTTCTCTTATTTTTCCAATTAGTTTCATTGCTTTGCAAGCACCGAGACGGATTCCAATCCGAACACCACACGGCATGCAAAGCGGTGGCTGAGGCGTTTTTACCTGCTGAAAGCTGTCCCGCAGAAGCTGCTGGTCTTCCGGGTGGCAGAAATCCACGATGTCTTTCCCCAGAAGTTCCTAATTTTTTAAAGGAATCGGGGGTGAGATCAAGCCAGTTCATCTGGCAGAGTCCCTCTTCCAGGTCTGCCTCATTAATTCCACTTTGGATAGGGAGTTACTGCTCCCACACACACCCCACTGTTACACAAACCAAGCACGGGAACTGCCGTGCTGTATTTTAAAGAGAAGCACAACCGCGGGTGACTAATGTTTGATCTTTAACTCAAATGGAGGCAAAACCGATCCTAATTGACATTTGACATAACCCAGAGCCACCCGTCCTTCCAGCGATCAAAGCACTTGGAAAAGCACATGAAAAAAGCAACTGGTGGAGAAGCAGCACGTGTCTGGTTTGGGCCCTGGGCATCGTTTTATCAGATCCGTTAAGGGGAGCAGAGCCGTGGTGTACAAGAGAGGGAGGAGGGAAAAGTAAGCTTCAACGGCAGTTCTTTCTGAGAAAGCTCCCGCCATTCTCTCACCTGTGGCTGGTAGCCCACGGTAGCCACGCAGCGGTGATCTATGAAGGTGAAAATGCCTTCGGTGTTGTGGCGGGAGATGAACTCCGTGGGCTGACAAACGCTGTTCATGTCTGTGCAGTTGGGAGAGCTTGTGACCTGCACGGCAAGACGGGGACAGCGTCAGCGGATCTTCCCAGAGCTGCTTTCTCCCGCCCGGCCACCCCCATGGCCAGGTTTGTGACAACCAGGGGACATCCTCAGATAAGAAGAGTTTAATTCTGTGGGCTTTTAGGACAAGGCAATGTTGAACCGTCAAAAGATGCCACCCACCTGGAGCCTGCCAATAGCCACGAGGCAAAACTTGCTACCCTGGCCAGCATCTGGGTCGTCATCAGGCAGCGAAACACCTGAGAGAAGCGCCAAAAAATTCCAGCAAGGTTAATACAGGGAAAAATCAGGAAAAATTGCTAATTTCAGAGGAAAAAGACACACAGTTCTGGCTTCGGTACCCCTCTCCACCCTGTTTTGTAAATCAATATCCTTTCCCATGAAAGAATTTGGTAAATTAAGTTGCCTCCCCCACCCTTTTTTGCCAGAAGGGTTGACGATCTCTCTAACTTTCAGCACAAACTAGAATATCCCACACTGTAATATTATTTTCATCCTCTACAGCATCTCTGCTGTTCGGAGACACAGCTCTGGGCCAGCACCTGCCAAAATCAGTTCAAACCTAAAATAAGAAAAAGTGATGAGATACATTTAGAAAGCGTTTGCTGGCACATTCGGTTCAGAGTACGGACAACTTCAGACCATATGCTCTTAAAACCAGCTACAACCCAACGCTTCAGCCATCGTTACCTGCGGGGGGCCAGGCCTTAATGTAACCCGTGCAATGCACCACAACGTAGTGAGGTTCACCGTCTTTTGCAGCACCTAAGCCATTCCTGGGGAGAGAGAAACAGTCCCATTGTGCTACGTATCACACCGGGGGAGGGTCAGGAGAGGTTTCTGCTTGTATTTTAAAACAACGTTCCACAGAACGTCTTCAGGGTAAAGAAAAAAACAAAGACTTCACATAAACGCAAGAGGTTTGAGACAGAATAGGTCGGAATTGATCACAATTCCAAATGAAAAAGGGACAATAGACACCAGAGCCCAACAACAACGGCGTGAAGAACGTGTGGGGTTAAACTGGCTTCAAATCCAACCTGGGCATAAAGAAAGATTATTCTTGCCCAGGATTATCTTCCTTGACACAGTGGTACTTTGGTTCCTCTACCCACGGCCCTGTCTAAACCCCTCTACGAGTTGTACTGGGGTCTACCCCACACACCCCAGTGATGGAGCTGTAGCCCCTCCTGCTCCCTGCAACGCCACGCGCTTGCCCGTAACTCCAGAATTGTTTACCTGCAGCGATTCCTCATAAAGCTGAGACGATTTACAGAGACGGGATCCACGGAGCTGTTGCCACACCTGTACCAGGGTGAGAAACGTGAAGGAAAAGGCTTTTATGCTTCTTTGTCAAGACCAGAATGATTTAATAATCTTGAAGTGTTTCCTCTTATTTCATAAACGGGGATGAACCTTTGAATCTCCATCACACAAGCGAAAAAGCCCTCGTTCTACAGACTTTAAGGGAGGTGACCCATAGGGTCAAAATAAATTGTTACTTGAAACTGGATGTTCTACAACAGTCTTGAGAGTCATCTTAGCATAAGGCAAAGGAAAAGTCTCAAGAACTCAACTGTTAGCTTTGTGTGGTCGGCTCAGCCATGTTAGATCATGTCTATGCCAGAATGGGCGAAAAAATGTGAAATAAAGGCACGATGGGGCCAGGGAACAAGTTCAGCTCCAGGTTCAAGTGAGATGTTCCCCAAGGAATCTCTTCATTACCTCATTCGGCAGATGAAGGATCTCCGCGAGCCCATGCACATCCTCATGGACTGCTGCCCTTCCTTCTTCACAGTCCCCGTCTTTAAATCCAGGATACGACCTTAAAGAAAGAAGAAAAAAAAACCCAAACTGCTGTTGCAACGGGAATCCTTCCACCAACGCAGGCACCCGGTAACGTATTAGGAAACTAGCAGGACACAAGTGTCACCGAGGGTACCTTTAGATGCATTCTCAGGGGGGGCTGCAGGATCCTTGTTAGAAAGGCACCAGGGTTTGGTTCCTTCTACAAAGGGAAGGTTTTAATCCAAGAGCTTTCACCCTGCCCACCCCCGCCGATCCCTCCCCAGGCTGCTCTACCTGTCAGGGCGTTCTCAGAGGTGGAGAGCTGCTCCCTCAGCTTGCCCACGTCGTCCGGGTGGACCTGGTCGTAGAGGGTGCTGCCAAACCACTCCGACTGGGGCTGGTTCAGGACGGGAGTCACCGAATCCGAGACGTAGACCACCCTCCCGGTCTCACAGGACACTATGAAGAGAAAGCCGTCGGCTGCCTCTAGGATCAGGTGTTTGAGTTCCTGCGTTCACAGACAGACAGACACGCTCTTAACTCCAGAGCCGAGCAGCTCACACCCTCCAAACCCACCCGGGGTGCCTTTTCCACCCTCCCCACCCCCCCCCATTGCAGTATTTCCCACAAAGCAGCATCGAGCTGAGACCTGGTCAGTGAGAAAGGAGGGTTTGTAGGTGCCGTCGGTGGAGGTGTTGCCTGTGCCGCGCAGGGACTTCATGTGAGAGACAGCCATGCGCAGGATGGTGAGCTTGTCGGGTTTGCGGGCCAGGGCGCTGCAGGTGGGCACCATGTCCGAGAGCTCCGTGATGTAGGCTGTCATCTTGTTCCTTCGCCTACGCTCGATCTCGCTGTGGTTTTCCCTGAAAAAAAAAAATTAAAAAAATTAAAAAAAAATGCCAGGGAGGAAAGGAAGAGGGAGACGGAGTTAGCGAGGGGCCGGAAGCCTCAGCTGTTTGCCCACGTCAACGCTTCCACGAGGCCAGAGAGCGCAAAACACAGGGATGCACCGGGGTGGTGGGGAGTTAGAAGGGCCACAAGCGCCTCACATGCTGGGCGTGCACAGAGGGAGGCGGGAACGAGTGCAAGGAGGAGAGGCTACAGTCGGACCTTCTTTCCTGGGGACAAGAGCATCCCTTCAAATCACCTCGGTTCCCCGGCATCTGGCGAAGGCAAGGAGCGAGGCTGAGCTATTTTAGCAGGGAGAGACGCTTCCCCATCCAGCCCAGAAGGCTGCAGGAAGCCAAAGGATTCCTTCCTTCACCACGGTCTCTGCTCTCAAAGGGGGGTTTCACCTCACTCTACTGAGGAAACCTGCTTTTAAAAAGCGCTGGTGCAGCCTAGGAAGGCTCATCCCACCCACTGTTTGTCCCAGGAGGAATCAAATCCCCTCCAGCAGCACCCTGCAGACACCCGCGTGTCTCCGATAACCACACAAGGAGGCCAGGGCTGCAGCCAAGACTCAGGCACCTAAATTACGGCAGAGTCTCACCTTGCAGTGCCTTCACGGAGACACTTCTCAGTCACATGCAGAGCCTTTTACAATATCGTGGGAGGAGGGAAAGCTTTAGAGCAGATATAAACCCCATTTCTGTAGGGATCAAGGCCAATGTGGATGGACCATCTACCAGGTGGTGAGCACAGACCTCTAATGAGGCACCACCACGAATGCTGCACACACACAGTCCTTAAAAAAGGTTCCTCACACGCCTTTTCCAAGTCTGCTCACGGGGCACAGTCCCCATCAACCCCCAGACATCAGAACATAACCTGCTTGGGTTCTTTTTCTCCAGTATATGGGGTTTAACTGGGTTATTAAGGTGGGTTTTTCAAAACAGAACTTAAAAGCCAGGTTTCCTATAGAGAAGGATGGATCGGATGCAAGGAAGCACGTGGTGGGAAACGGAAGATGGAAGTGTTGGAAGGAACACAGACAGGCAGGTGAATTAAAGACGATAAATACAAAAATGGAGCATTTATCACTCCCAGGTGTGTGCAACCATTCAACGGCCTTGCTCCTTGCTGCAAGAGACTGACATTCAGAAAAAGAAGCGCTTCAATTATCACACTCACCTTTAATTCAGTCTCTCCAAACTCAAGTGTGAGAATGAAGCTACCTTCACTACCAAAAGCTACCGGGAAACCGCCAGACCTTCTCCTTGCCCCACTTGCCAAATATTCTTTACTACAGGCTCTTGCACGACAGCAGCAACGGACTACGGGGGGCAGAGGAAAGGGTCACTACCTCACTGGGGGAGAAACCCCTGAAAAGCACTGCTCTTTGCTGCTTTCCCAGGCCCGGCCTCCAGGGTTTCCTTATCTCCTCAAATATTTAAGCTATGCAATACTGCAGTTGGGAAAGGCTGCATCTCGGGGGTGATTTTTTTGTTTTAAAACCAGCCAGCGGGCAGTAAACTGAGCAGAATTGTGGCATTGGCGGCACCCATCAGTCGTTTTAGTCCTGTGCATTGTGTAAGGATGAGCCCAGGGTGGAAGAGTCCTAAGAAGTTACGGGGTAAGTCTACAAGCCACAAAACGAGCCATTCTTCACAAATTAGCAACCCTCAGCTCCGCAGCAGTAACGAGCCGTGGGCAACAAGCAACAGAAACCTTGATTGGGATTTAAAGCGGTTTTTATTCCGCAGCAGGGAATGGGGAAGGGTCCATTGAGAGCTGGAGAAATGCAGCCCCTGAAAACGCACTGGCTCAAGCAGCTGCACGCAGCGTTCTTGGGGTGCATTTCTCTATTAATGGTAAAGCATTTAAACTGACTGCTTCATTTCAGCCACAGTCCCTCAGTTACAAACAGGAACTTAGGGGGGAAAAATAATAATTCTTGTTTTCAGTATGTCTAAATCACCATAATGCACAGGACACCACCTCTCCTGGAAGGTTTTAAGGGGTAGAAACAACCTGAACTAATACACTTTTTAATGTCTCTTTGAAAGTCCAACAGCGTTCCCGTGACAAAACCTCACGGAGGCAAGACCAGTTTGGCACCCTGACCCAGCACAAGAGAAACTGGATTTAGCTCAGGTCAGCAAAGTTCCAGTGCTCAGTGAAAGCAAGGGCCCTGCCATGCTCTACCTTGTGGCCTTTGGCAAACAAATCCTCCCGGCTATTCCCCAAAGACATTCTCACACGGGGGCCAAATGCCATTCCCCTCCTAATTCCAATCACACAGCGATTTCCAGAAGCCTGTTCGGTTTCAAGTCCTCTACTGCAGCAGATGAGGGAAGGAGGGGAGGGAAAAAGAGAAGGGATGCCTAGAGAAACATTAAGGAAAGGAAATAACTCTGCTTGTCCATGCTTGAAATCTCCATTCTCCTACCTGGCAAGTCTCTCCTTATCCGCTGAACTCTGTTCATCATCAGACCTAAAAATAAAATCAGCCAGCTAAGCTAAAATGGAAAAAAGTTTAAAAGAAATGAAAAATGGGAAGATGTACTAGGAAACCCAGCCTACAGACACGCCTGTTTCACAGAGGAGCAGTTCCATAAAACAAAGCAGTCATTAGTTTGCAACATTTCACATTGAACGGGTGCCCGCTATCTGCGGTGGTTTGGGGTTTTAAGACGCTTACCAGGACTGCAAAATAGGCAAGGGGTAGCTCTGCTTTACATATAACCGAGGGGCAAATTATTCTGGGCTAGATTAGAAGGTTAAGGGCAAAATTAGGAACTAGGGTCCCAGTCACATTAAACTAGTCTGTCCCTTAAGAAAAAAAAAATAATAAAAAACCAATAGCCTCTTTGATAGTATTAACAGATCAGAAAAGCAGATAAAAAACCACCCCAAATCCACAGACAGTGTAAGATTCACAGCTAAAAACACACATTTTCGTAACGCTGCCACACAGACACCACTGAGGACGAGACAGTCGAGGTGGCTACAGGACAAGGAGCACACGGACATCATGAGCATCACCTCCAAGGCGGCACATGGACACCCCCACCAGCCTCACGCATGCCCAGCTTTCGGGGAAGAGGAACCTGCAAACCTTGTTTTACAGAGGCCGATGGTAAGTTTTCCTCCTTCAGGTTTGGCTGCCTTGGAAAACAAATAATTCCCCCAAAAGTCACCGCTGGGAAAGGAGAAGGTACCCCAGGTGTTGAGTGAGACAGGCATGCAATCTCTCACGGGTTGAGTGTCTCAAACATACACTGGGGGTTTATGGAGTAGGGGAGAGGGTTTCGCATTAGCCGGCTGTGGTACCCTGCCACTCCCAACAGGTTTTAGCACAGTACTTCAAAAAAAAAAAAAATAATAAAAAAAGTAGTCATGTTCACTTCCATGCCCTGTTTCGCCTCACACCATGGGAGGAGGAAAGGATGTACTGGGAAACGAGGGCTGCGGGAGCACGGTGGTCCCACAAACAGATCCACCAAGGGAGCGGGGTCACCTTCTCCTACAGCCGCACTCGGGGTGTCACCACCCCACCAACCCCCAGGACTGTCACTGCTCTTGACCCCCTGCCACTGCCCTTGTTGCTTGAGCCAGTAACTAATCTCTATGTTAAAGCACCCGGGAGCTGCTGATGCCCCATGGGAGCTCTGGGACTCTGCATTTCAGAACTGATATTCAGTGGGTTTGTTTTGTTCTTTATTCCCTCCTCGCCCCCCGTGTGAGCATTAACCAGGCTGATCAAAGGCCACACCACAACAGGGTGACAGAGAGCTGAGGTCCCGCTCCAGCTCTGGTGCCACACAGTCAGGAGGCAGAATTTTTAACTTTAAGGGCCATGAAGTTGTTCAGCACCTACAGAATCTGCTTTTTTTTTCCCCAGTATTTTGCATTCTCTTCGCACTTAAACGTATCATCAGGGTCTGCCGTACCTTAAGTTCCCAGAGCTTATGACTTGTGCCAGGAAACAAGGTTTTTCAGTGAGGGCTGGCAAATATTTTTCTAATTTTCTTGATTTTGGAACAAGTCAAAGCACTTAAAAAGCTGGAGGAGCCCAGCGACCCCCGGGACCTGACACTGCGGCTTTGCAATTTTTTCGCCTCTCCGTGTTGAGCCTCTGACACAGGTCCGTAGCTCTGGCTGGATCGTTACAGGAGAGACATTTTGCAAAGCTTTTATTCCTGGTTTTGGGTGCAGAACCTCAGCGAGATCAGAGGGAAAGGCTCCTGCACCCAACACCAGCCCTGGCTCACCCTGCGGCGGGATCGGCCCTGCTGACCCTCTCCGACACAACACACTGGGCAGCCCTTTCCCTACAGCCCTCAACCACTTGAATTTTAACCCCAATTTCAGGAATTTCTAAAGCCCCTCCTGAAGACAAGGCGCTAAACGCAGCGTCTTGGCCGTTACTCTCCATTTGCTCATTTTATCTCTCAGCAAGACACAGCACGACGTGCCTTCGCGCTGAGGGGACACCCTGGAATTTAGAGCACTCGGAATATATGCAAAAGAACTTCACTTTGGCAAAACCATTACACCTCAACACAAAATAAGCCCGTGAAATATTTAAATTGAGTTCCACGGCCTTCAGAAAGCTGCGTGAGGCCAGTCCCAGCACTAGATGGGACAGAGCTACTCTCAGACACCCACAAATAAACAATGGGAGCCCAAGTGCTGCCTTAGAACGGCTCTGTACACCCCGATCTCCAGGAAATCCCCTTCTACAGGGAAAGCTTCTGCCCCAACTCCCCCCCAAAACACACAAACCACAGCATTTGCCGGGAAACCCTGTTCGACTAAAACTTGAACTAAGCATGAAACTTGTCTCTGCAAGTTTCTCGAGCAGAAGAAAAGGAGGAGAGTCCAAGGCAACAGCTGAAAGAGACGTTAATAGAGAGGAACATAATTTCATAACGAACTGGTCCATAAAAACACCAAGGAAAATGTCTGGATCCTTTGGTGCACCTTCCCTCAAAGGGAGACAATCTAACAGCTAAAGGGTGCTGCAGGATCTCTCCTACGTTAAGGTGGTTTGGCACCAAAAGCTTCAAAAACTGCACCAGGGCAGATTCTTACCTGGCAAATCTCTCCTTATCATTTGGCATCGGGTCATCATCGCATCTAGGAGAAGGGGGAGAGGAAGAGGAGTTCTTAAAGCGTTTCCACTTACTTCTTGCCCAAAGAATCAAGAGAACAAGGTTTAATAAATGACACAAAAAAGGGCTGGTGTTAAAAAGGCAAACCCTGCTGTGCGCAGGCAACCCAGAACCATACTCTGCATTTATCCGGTTAAAAGACCACAGCTTAATTATTTTTATCGCTTTGATGACCTTTCCCACATCACATTCATATCGAGGACAGCGGCATCACACTCAGTAGTTTAAAAGCCACTCCATGGTCAGCTTTAACAGCCTGGAACATCTGGACCTACGATATCATTCGAGTTGTCCAGCCCTAAACCATGTAGCGCAACTACAAATAAATGACGCGAGATCTTCCAACCCTTCTGCGTTCCATATGGATCAGGAGAGGAGACGCTTGCAGCCTCGCCAGCTCCTCGGGAGTAAGGATCTCTCTGTAATTGAAGCATCCTCACAACAGATGAGAATTAAGAACCACGTGTCTGAGGCCCCAACAAAAGCTCGGCATCGCACTGTGGTGCCGATGAGCCATTTGGCAAAAGATTCTTCTCTTGGCCAGAGCAACGCTCTGATAGCGCCGTGCTGGAACAACCCACCATGGCTGGAAGCATTCACGGAAACTATTTAATCTTTTGAGATGCTAGTATCGACCACAGCAACATCACCACGGAGTTCTGCAGCCCCAGGGCTCGAGAGGCTCCCTTCAGCTGGCCTCGTCTCGCCACCAGGGAGGCCTGAGATGGAGCCTCCATCCAAACCAGTAACGGGATCCCCTCCCACCGCAGGCCCTTCCCCGGGCTCACAGCCCCCATGTGCGCAGCAGCTTTGCTCTGGCATTGGCTGCGAAGAGGGAGGAATATTGCTGACGAGGAGGAAGGGGAGAACTTGAGGAAGTGGAGCAACTGCCTCCTTCAGGTTTCCCCCCCCTGCCACTGCTGGAGAGGAAAAGCCACACAAGCAGCAGTGCATGATCCAGAGGAAATGCACAGACACACCGGGACCACACAACGGGAACTTCTGGATGCGATGTGCTCCCTCACCTGAGGAATTTACTGTTCCCTTCTCCATCATCATCAAAATCAAGCCTGAAAAATATAAGCAAGAAGGTAATTATTAACCAAGCAGTTTCTCCTTTACAGGTTGCTTTTTCCGTCTGTCCCTACAGGGATGCAGATGATTCCTGAAAGGAAGATTTAATTAATCTCAAGTGCTAATGTGGAACAACCCACAAAGTTTAGAAGGGGGTTTCCT
Organism: Numenius arquata; assembly: GCF_964106895.1. Lineage (NCBI taxonomy): Eukaryota > Metazoa > Chordata > Aves > Charadriiformes > Scolopacidae > Numenius > Numenius arquata. Next base: position 441,815 of record NC_133602.1, on the reverse strand, counting down.
TTACGTGTCTGTCGGAAACACAGCAAGGAAACAGCCCGCTTGGAGCACCCACTCCATCCCAACCTCCCGTTCCACATGCTCCGGATCTCCCGGCAGCGGTCCGAGCCCAGGAGGATGCCACAACCCGAGGGACTGATCCCCAGCCCACAAACGACTCCCAGCTCAAAAGCTCAGATCCGCGTCATTTAAAACAGCAAAGGCAGGCAAAATGCTTCAGGAGTTAAAGTTCAGCCTGGTGCCCCGCGTGGTTAGCGTCCTTGGTCCAACAGCAGACAGCGTCACTGTGTTTGCTGTAACAGGGTCAAAAAACCTAATTTCTAACAAGTGTACGTGGGAGGACAGAGGAAAAGCTTTTCCCTGCATTTCCTTTGGGATGGAAAGCTGGCTGCAGCGTGCGTGTCGGTAAATGAAGTGCGAGGAGTAAGTAGCAGACAGCGTGGGAGAAGCTGCAGGAGTGGGAGCACCAGCAAACGCGGGGGTGAAGGAAAGTTTGAGTGACTGGGGGAGGGCAGGGAGAGATTTTAATTAGCTCGAAAATGAAGAGGGAATTTCTCGTGCCAGGAATTTTAGAGCAGCCACTCAATATCCTTTTAATTTGCAATGGCATTTTTAGCAAACAAAAAGCTTACCGCAAGCACATTGCGGCTTCCCCCCACCCTCTCCCAGAGGGGGCAGCTGCAGAGCTTTGACTAAGGCCCCAACATCCACGTTCTCTGTTCCTCTACCTCTCTCGCAGCGACTGCGCATCTCGCTGCTTCGGCGGCTCCTCTTTCCCCCTCAATCCTTGGCGAGAAACCCTTTTCTGTGAGGTGCCACCCAACTGTTTAATCCCTTCTTTTTACACGTAACGCAGAACTTGGCTTTAACGGGTGCGACCGGCACAAAGCACAGCGCTACGAAGTGAAAGGACCGGGAACGGCGCGTCTGAAGGAGCCACACAACTCCCCTTGGCTTCGAAGCAGACAAGTTTCCTCCCCACGAGGCTGAGCACTCTTTCAGGAGAGCGATGCTTCCCCAAAAAATACACTTACACACCTCCCTGAGGAAAGCAAAAGCCACTCACCCCGGACGCCTCTTGTTTGGTCTCTGAACGATGGCTCCTCCAGCCTGCGCGCCCGGCCCAGGGTTCCCGGAGCTGACGGCTGCACCCAGCGAGGAAACATCTGATGCCATTTCTAAACAGGAGAGTAGGGGAAAAAAAAAAAAAAAAAAGAAAATAAACCAGTGTGACGTCAAACCCCCCTCTAGCTCAGAGGGTGGAGTGTTCTCCACATACAGCTCCCATTAAAAGCATTTCAGCATCTGATGTGGATAGATTTTGTGCAATGTGTGTTTCCAGCCCTTTCATCCGCTGCCTCTCCAGAGCCTGCACCAAGGGTCCATCGCAAGCTTGGAGCACACGCTGTTCCCATAAGCTAAAAGCTTAGATCCCTAAACTAAAAGATGTGGTCTCTTTTTTAGACAGAGGAGGAGCCTGATGCGATCGTGGGCAGGGGCTGAACCCCTGCTCATCCGCAGAAGGGGAGGAGAGGAGTTGTGAGTTTGCCTCATAACATTCACGCCGCCTCTCGAAGAGGGTTGATTTCCCAATCTAAGAGACAAAGAATTAACCGAGATGCTCGTTAAGGCACCTTGAAAACCACCATCTTTCAGGCAGTCATTTCTATTCCTCGGCACTGCCGACCTGCGGGCACCACAGGCAGGATAACCAGTCTCTGCCCACGCTCTTCCGCAACCGGCCACACACGCGGAGCAGGAAAACACCAGTTCTTCCCCAAAACGACGCTCCCTCCATTAAACACGACAGCAGTCTCACTTGCAGCTAAAAAACCTTGTGTTTTACACATAGAAAAGGTGCAGAAGCAGCAGGAAACCTAATCAATGCTTTTTAAGAGATGAGACGGGCGGGTAATGCTCTCGAGAGCACGGAATTGGTACGTCTTCCGAGATCACGCTGCCCAACACGGCAGCGCTGCTTCCACAGGAGGTTCCACGCAGAGACAACACTTGAGAAAATAACAAGCCTTACTTCGAGGCGTGAAAATAAGCCCCTTTCAGTGTCTGGCAAAGAAAGAAGCGTGTAAGTGAAGGCCCTGCCCTCACAAGTCGGACGGCAGGCCCAAGCCTGTTACGCATTATGGGGTTTTTTTCCCCCCACAATGAAAGCGAAGCGCCCGGGCTCCAGGCGGCCACACACACGCTGAGCTGCTCCCCACCGGGCAGTGTGGGTCCCCCTTCTCCTCCCCACACATTTCACCAGCAGCTCCCAGCTCCTACCAACGCGAGCGGGGATTCCTCCTTCCCTACGCGCCGAGACACCACGGCTGAAAGCGGCGTTTGAGAGCAGACACTGAGCTTTACTTCTTCTATCCGCAAGCCGGGCTTTTCCTTAATGCCGGCTCTCGGGGCGCACACGTCGCAGGCTCTGCCGTCCTCCAACACCTGCTCAGCACGGCTCAAGCTGAAACCACGTCGTGACGTTGCCACGAGAGCTGCCTTCAACCTTCTTCCACACTTAACACAGTCCCATCCGCACCAGCGCCAGGGATTTTAAACAAGTTCAAAGGCGTTTTTTCACATTTCTGACACAAGTCGGCTTCTGGACTCATTTTAATGGTTGTGGTTTTTAAAGTTTGCTGCTAACCAACTGCCAGGCTGCAACCAGAACAGCAGCTCCAGCCAGAGAACCTCCACCGCAACCTTTGCAAACCGAGCTGCGCAGAGCGCCTCAAAGGAGGAAAACCCGCTTCTGCTTTATCAAAGTGGAAGGGACCAAAAAAAACCCCAAACCAAGGCACACACACATAAAAAAAAATATAAAAGCTTCTCGCTGGGGTTCCCAAACCACAGCAAAGGAGCGCAGCCCCAGCGAGAGCTGCTTACGTGTGAGACACTGTCGGAATTGGTGGGACAGAGTAAAGAATCCAAGTCGAGTTTAATAAATATGGCAATAAATCAAGGCTGAACTGAGATTTGATGATCTCGCAGCTTAAGCCAAGCCCCCGAGGTCACTGCTGGACAAGAAGAGGAGAGCTGAGCTACAGCAACCCCCGGCGAAACGGGGCCCGTTTGTACTTCTCACCTCATCACACATAAAACTGCATTCCCTGCCCAAGGAAAGGAAAGAAAAAAGAGCCCTTAGTTTCAACATCGTAGATACATCTGGGTTTGACAAGTGTTTTTACAGCTCCTGAAGCCGGATTTCACTCTTAAGCAGCGCTTCCCGAGTGGGACGGTGCTTTGCTCCCAGCTCAGAGGGGACCCGAGCACGGCCCGGCCACCTCCGTGGTGTCCCTGACCCTCGCAGCGACAGCTCCAGCTCTCAGAAAACATCCTCCAAAACTTCTGGTAGTTCTTCCAAAAAAAAAATATCCTTTACCCCAGTGATATCGCTAGCCTGTACTACTGCCTGGTTTGCTTTCCTCCAAGCAGCTGGCATTGCTGAAGAATTTTCTTCCTTGCCAGTCCGTAGTGTTTCCCAGGGGTGACTAAAATACGGAATAAGCAGTTTATAGGTCCCGAAGAGCAGCAGGAGTGAGCACGCCCGATTTCAACACTAACTACAGCAAAACTTCTCTGAAGTTTCCCCCAAAAAAACCCACCTGAGACCAAAGTATAAAGTGTGGAAACAGATTTTTATTTTTTTTTTAAAAAACAGACGATTGTCTGAGGTTAGTGGTTTTCAGCACGTGAACATATAAGGTCTCTGCCAGGAAATCGGGCCCTGGGTGATAAAGTCAAGTCAGCTGATGTGATGCACTTAAAATAAACGGAGGGTGGCCTTCCTCACTCTCCATCCTCCTCACTGGGACCACAGACCTTCCCCAGCTCCTCTCCGGCCGAGTTGGGGATCGCTTGGACACCTCTGAACCCCCTCCCTTGTTTCTAAGCCAAGCCCCAAGGTGCAGAAGGGCCGATATCACAGGTCTCTGCTCGGCAGAACACGGCTCCCAGTGCAACTAAACCAGGTCAGAAGGTTCATTCCTTTTCCCCGAGGAGCCCGTGGCTTTTCAACATGTGTATTTAAACACGGAAATAAAGTTTCTGGATCACGGCAGATAATAATTTTATTAAGGAGAGAGGAATTTCCGCTCTCGGGCAGGGGAAGGAAGTGACACTGTGCTGTTCCTCTGAAAATCAACTTTTACATAGGGTGGAAGGAGGGCGTCTTTGTTTGTTTTTAAAGGCCTCATGTGAGCCTTCACTGTTTCTAAGGAGCCCTCTGTGCCGACTCACATCTCACGGTGAAACCGCTTTACCTCGTGCTTCAGCTCCTACGGGGGAACGTTTGCCTCTCGTGGTACAATGTGCCCTTTCACAAGTGGAAGAAAATAAAATATCTGGAGATTTGGTACAGTAAATTGGTAATAATTTGCTCTGCCTACTGGTTATGTATTCTTTCACATGGCCCACTGGCCTCTCCACCACATCTTCACCCCAAAAATCAGGAGAGCTCAGGGCAGGCGGATGGGATGGGAAGAATCCTAGTTTGTTCCCCTTCATAATTCCTAGGGCACTCGCGCAAACGCGAAGTTTCCTTTCAAACCCCCCGTTTTTCCCCCAATCCAAACACAAGCCCTACAGCAATCTTACACTGAGGTCAGCGTGGATTTGATGGAACCCAAGCCATCAGTGCAAGCTCCAAAGGCTCCGCACACGAGAGCCAGGGGGTGGCAAAGGTCTCCCCAGCACACACGTACTTGGGAAGCCCCCAGGCCCAGATGCCCATCGCAAGGAGAGCGGTCACTTCCAGAAATCCCTCCAAAACTGCGCTTCTAAGCCTCAAAGGGAAGACGTGAGTAGTCGGAGGCAAACCGGAGCCAAAGACCCAGCTAACAGAGTCCGCCGATTCTAAGAAAGCCTGGTATGTTACAACTTATGAAACAATCTCCAAAAATCAGACGTGGCACCAGAAGTCCCGGTCGATCGCTCTCCAAGGGCAGGGTGGGTTTCGTAGAGTCACTGCTGCAACAAGCGATATCCTCATTCGGTCTCCAGTCCGGCATCAATCCCTGCTTGCCTTTGCCATGTGTTAAATCTAATTAAGGCCAAAGGAGATAAACAGGGGCAGAGAAATGACGGATCTTCGTTTGTAACCGAATATACAGCTGCAAGGACAACCACAATTCAGCCGGCAGCTCGACCCAGAATAGAAGAGGCTGGAAGATCGCTACGGGAATGTCATCTCCAGCGCCAGACTTCCAGCCCAGCTCTCCTGGGAAGGGCTCTGTCGCAACTACTGGCATCTCAACAGTGAAAAGGCTTCAGAAACAAAAGTCAGAGAAAATATTCAAACCCCTGATTTACGAGATGGGCCTGCCGTGGCTCTTAGATGCCTTTTTATTGTACCATTTTGGCCTGCTATAGCACAAAGCAGAGCAGAAGCGGTGGTTCCTGCAGATGGTTGTTCACCAGGCTCAGCACCAGCCGGCACATTTTAGTTTAAAAAGATTTAGCAAAGATTTCGTTTAAAAACCAAGGAAGCGGAGAGCAGGTCTGTGAGCAGATAACAGCTAACATAAACCAACGTCCTACTTTAACCGAGGCTTTATTTCACTCACAACTGGAAGGCTTCGGTGGGAACAACGCACATGGCTTTGTGTTCACAAAGAGTCTCGAGTTCTGTGTCTCTGGTACATTAAAGAGATTTATTTTTGAAGTAGGTGGGGTTTTTTTAGGTTGTTTGAACTTCCCATGCAATGCCAGCTCAGCGCTTTCATCCTCATGGGAACCCTCCCCAAGAAGCATTACAGAAATTAACTCAAAACCCGAGAGAAAAGAACGCGCCTTCCACTGTGGAGGGTTGGAAATCATGCAATCGGGAAAGTAAATGTTTGAAGTGAAGCTGATCAATCAGACACTCATCCAGCCAGCACTAAGTGTCCTAATAATCCAAGTTAATATTAAAACCTGTAGAGCAATGCAAGTAAGGAAGCCACTTTTATTTTTTTAAGCCCTCTCCTCCTGTCTCCTCCCGGTTCGTGATGCTTTTCACACTTAACCAGGGGATTTTAACAACCTAAAACCTGCTTAAATGGGCACAACTGAAAGCTTTCCACCCCGCTCTCTTCACAATTTAAGTCTTTCCCAGTTAAATAAGGGGGCTCGTCCCACCCTCACAAAGACAGGGGAGCAGAAAGGTTTGGCAGATTTATTTTTCAGGAAGTTTATCTGAAAACGGAGAAGTACTTTATCCCCCCATCCCCTAGGTTTCAGCATTTCCAGGGAGGAGGGAAGGCCCAGGCTGGCCCAGCAATGAGCACAAGCTGCAGTTTGAATACTTAAAATAAGTTCCAACTTTTTTTTTTTTCCTCTCTCCAGTGAGTTCGAACACACAAAGAATTCCCAACTTCTTTCTGTGGTCAGTTTTCCCATCTTTCGCCAGGGCCTGCTCCCGCTGCGGGGCCGTTCGGCATATTTGGGGGCATTATTGAGTATTTACTGGGGCCCTCCAGCCCATTTTTCAACATCAAGGAAAAAAGGACCCAGCTTCTAAAGAGCAATATTCCCAAGTAACTTATTTTCCTAACAATCTCCCTGTATATAATGCTTGTGCAGACTCTAAGTATTCCCCCCCCCCCCCAGTTTAAAAGGGTGAATCTAATAGTGGTCAGTCAGTTCGAAATATTAAACACAGATGTTGAAGGTTCTTTCTCTTTTCCTTGCAAGTTTGTTTAAAACTTTCCTATTATGCAAAATACTACGCAACTCCGAAGACTCCACTCAGATAAACACTTTGTGGCTTTAAACTATTAAGTGTATTGTGAGTATCTTCCTTTCTTATTCACTGGATTCTTCCAGAGTTGGCCCATAATATACATTTTCCGTTCTTACCCCAAGCAACAGCATTTTTTTTTTTGGTTGCTTTATGTTTAGCTGCGCATCCTTTCTCTGCCAAACTGCGAACCCTTGATCTGGCGCTGGCAGGAGACGATGTGAACTTCCCGACGGAGCCCACACCACCACCGCTGCACGTGACTAAGATTTTACTACTCGGAATAATTTCACTGTGAGCCAAAAGCGTGTTTTGCTGCGGGAGGGGATCCCAACTCCGACAGTTGCCATTTGAGATATGGGTTTTGCTGAACTGAATCAGGAATTTTTGGGGTTGTTTTTTTTTTTTTCTACCACCCTGTCTCTCACTTCTGATTGCTGAAGAATTTCAGATCATTCTGTGAAACCACAACCACGTATTTCCAGACGCCAGTTCTGCACCCTCGCCTCAGAATCACCACAGACAAGTGACCCAACATGTTTTCTCAACATTTAAAGCCACAAAAGCTTCCTATATTGTTAGAATGAAAAAAAAAATCCTTTAGAAGCTACATCGAACAGTCCTCGATAAACCTGAACATGTCACGCGACCCAAGACCTCGCCAGCCTCAAGCCACAAGCAAGAATAGTCAAAAACCACAAGCCAAAATAAAAAAAACACTAAGAAAACACAGCAGCTCAAATTCTGATTTCAGTCACTTCATTGTAAATCCATTACAACTTCACAGACACCGATTATTCCAGATACAGACTAATTTCAGAGCAATTTAGCCAGTGATCTGATAAAGCCTTAAAGATTCGATTTTATTCGAATACTAGATATCACCGACTTTCAGCTTCCTCCAAAACGGGAGTCACCCCTTGGGTATCAACCTGAGAGACCAAAAAGTTGAAAGAATATTCTGCTCTCTGCCGACAGGCACTCACACCCCTGGGTACCCACCAGCCATTCAGCTCAGCAGTTAAAAACAAACAAACAAAAGAGGTAGAGAGAAGGTTTGTAAAAACCCTTTTCAAAACAGCGCATGGGGTTTCGTCTGTTGCTAATTAAGAAAACCTCAATGAAACACACAGCCAAAAAACCAAAAAGGGGTCTAAAACCAAGATAAGGCATTAAGGATGGCAAAGACCAGTTGAGCCCCAGCAGCGCTCGCTGCCTCCCGGGAGAGGGATGATGGAAACCAGCCCCTGAAGCTCAGGGAGCAGGGGATGAGGATGAATGCCTTCCTCCACACCATTTCCTCCTCCACCGCCGGGTTACCTTCTCCCCTAATCTCCCTGCCACTCCAAGAGCCTCCTGGAAAAGTTTCCGCCGCCTGACAACCACACCAACTCTCCAAGCCCTCACAGAGCACCCCAAGCCGGGTCCCTCAGTACCCCTTTCCCATCCTGACACCCGCATTTCTTCTCAGGGGTGTCCCACACCCCAAGCCGGATCCCTCAGTACCCCTTTCCCACCCTGACACCCACATTTCTTCTCAGGGGTGTGCCCCACCCCATCCCACCCTCCACACGCCGGCTCCTGACCCGGCCCCAAAGCCCCCAAACCCCAGACAACCCCCCCAGCTCCCCCAAACCTTCTCCCCCGACCGAGCCTCCAGCCGCGGGTGACACCTCCGACCCACCCCACACCCCAGCCCCAGGCCTCCTCCCCCGGCCCAGCCCCTACTAACGGCACCGCCAGCCCCAGCCGGCCCGGCCCGGCCCCCCTCCACCCAGCGCTGCCGCCCCCTCAGCACCCCCTGCCCGGCCCCGGGCCGCCAGGACTCCCCAGGCCTAACCCCCCCTCAGCCTCCCCAGGACTCCCGCAGGCCGGACATCCCACCGCGCCCCCCGCAACCCGCCCGGCCCCGGCTCACCTGGGTTAGCGGCGGTAGCTGCCATGGCCGGAGCGGAGCGGGCAGGCAACTGCCCCCCGCCTCCCTCCTCAGCGCCGCTGCCAAGATGGCGGCACAGGAAAACCCTCTGCGCCGCCGCGCAGCCTAACATGCTCGTCGGGAGGGGCGGGGCGTGAACCCTGTACAGCGCTCCTATTGGTTCAGCCGGAGGCGGGGGGCGGAGCGAGTGCGCCCCCCTGGCACAGCCAGCAGGGTAGGGTGAGCGCGGGCATGCCCCGCCCACTACTCCCGGAGGGGGCGTGTCTCCGGAGGGGGCGTAGCCACGGCGGGGGTGTGTGGGGCGGGAGGAGCGCGCGGGGCGAGCGAAAGGTCGGGGTGGGTGACGTCACGTGTTGGGGGTTTTTGGGTCGGAGTGGCAGGAATTCTGCTGGGATCGGGACTGGGACTGGAGTTAGGACTGGGATTGAGGTTGGGGCAGGGATTGGGACTGGGATTAAGGCTCAGACTGGGATCGGGACTGGGATTAGTGGTTGGGACTGGCATTGGGACTGGGATTAAGGTTCAAACTGGGACTGGGATTGGGACTGGGATCGAGGTTGGGGCAGGGACTGGGATTATAGCTCAAACTGGGATCGGGAGTGGGATTAGTGGTTGGGACTGGGATTAGTGGTTGGAACTAGGACTGGGATCGGGACTGGGACTGAGATCGAGGTTGGGGTGGGGACTGGGATTAGTGGTTGGGACTGGGATCGGGACTGGGATTAGGGTTGAGACTGGGATCGAGGTTGGGGTGGGGATTCAGACTGGGCATGGGATTTGGGGAGGAACTGGGATTTGAAAGGGGGCTTTGGGACAGGACTAGGCCCGTGGGGGCACCAGTAAAGCATTAATTAGGGCTAATTGGGGGTGGCAGGTCTCACCCCCGGCCACTCCATGCTGCCAGCGGGGGGGCCGAGACAGGGCACGAGGCCACCACTGGACCCCGGGACAGGACAACCCTGCACGGAGTGTCCCCTTCCGTGGGGCACCGGCAGGACCCCAAAACCTCAGCTTTTGGCCAAAAAAACCCCAAATCACCAGAAAAACCAGCCTGTGCATTGGAGTGCCCAAAGGGGAACTTTTTTGGGGGAGAAATGGGAAGAAATAATAGAATGGGAAGAAACAAAGAAATGGGAAGGGGCAGGAGGGGCATTTTGGGGAGGTTTTACCTGTTTTGGGGTTTTTCCCCGGTTTGGTCCGAAACGAGCCGAGGGCCAACTCCGAACAACCTCGCGGGCTTGGGGAGGACCTGGCTCCCGCTGCCGTTTTGGGGAGAAATCCTCCTCTCCGTTCCCCAAATCACCCCGTGGCCCCCGCCAAGGGACCCCCGAGGTGGGGGGAAGGAGGGGAGGGGAGGGGGGGGGCTGGAAATGGTGGGTGAGAATTTAATCCGCCGGATTGTTTCTTCCCCCTTCCCTCCCCCCCCCCCAAAACCCCGTTACCGGCAGCGTCTGAAAGGCGATGCCGCCGCATTCCTGCAGTATTCATGAAGCCCCGGTGACAGGCGGGCACCCACAGCCGAGCCGGGGCTGGAGGGGGGGGACCAGCGGGGCAGGGAGAGGGGCACAGCGTCCGTCCGTCCGTCGGTCTGTCTGTCCACAGGGAGGTAAGGAGCTGCCCCCGTGGGCGCACACGGGACGGGGCGCAGAGCCGGGGGGGCTCCCCACAATCTCTGGGTGCTGCTAATTTATCTCCTGCCCTTGGCGTAGTTGGGGTCACCCGCTCCTGGGGCGTGTGTTAGCTTTATAAAGACATTAAATATAAATAAATACATATAAGCGTCGGTAGACGCCTATATCCACCCAGCTCGGTCCACGTGGCTCTCCCAGAGCCACTCAACAAGCCTCCACCTCTTCCCCAACCTGGTACAAATCTAATTAGCGCCGTCCGCTGACCCACAAACGTCGCCCTTCAGCGAGGAGGAACCCCCCCCCCTCCCTCCTCTTCCTCCCCTCCTCTTTGCTCACCCGCCGGCTTTCCTCCCCTCCTGCTTCCAGCTCCAGCCGGTGGCCGTTGTCGCTGGGGGTCAAGCCGAGCCCCGACGCGCTCGTTGCACCTCACACAGCGAGGAATGGGGGGGTCCTGGGAAGAAAAAAAACAACAACTTAATAGGATATTTTAACCTGCTTTTTTCCCGGAAATGAGGAGGGTGGGCAGGGAAGGGAAGCTGGGAAGGGGTGGGAGGGGAGACAATGAAGACCCCCCTGCGGTGAGGTTGCCTGGGACGAGGATGGGAAGACACTGGCCGTCCCCCCAAGCTGCAACCAACTGTCACAACAAGGAGCAGAGGGGACTCAAGGTCACGGTTTCCCCGTTTTGGCTGCTTTTCACACACCCTTCCCCCAGCGCTTCCCTTCAGCCCCTGTGAATCTCACCCGTCTCTGCCCCGCAGGGATGCCCTGGGGAGCTGGGCGCTTGGGGCCGGGCACCTGAGGGCCACCCGCATGGAGAACGCCACGGTGCCGCCGGCGATCGACGTGGACAAGGGCTTCGCCACGGCCTTCGTGGTGCTCATGTGCCTCTTCCTGCTGGCCATGATGGTGCGGTGCGCCAAGCTCATCGTGGATCCCTACAGCGCCATCCCCACCTCCACCTGGGAAGAGGAGCAGATCAACTGAGCCGGGGCGAGACGGCCCCAGGGACCCCCAGCACCCCTGGGGACTTCAGCCCCCCCCAGCCCTCCCCTCACCACAGGGTGCTCCGGGGCACCCCAGGGCCCACCCCAGCACCCTCCGAACCACTCATTGCCCCCCAGCACGCTCAGGCCTTCCCTGAGCCCCCCCTAGGACCCTCAGAGCCCCTCAAGGCCCCCCAGCATCCTCAGAGCCCCCCATCACACCCTACCCCCCCCGCATCCTCAGAGCTTTCCAGGGTCACCCAAGCCCCTCAGAGCCCCTCATCCCCTCCCTAACACCCCTAGAGTTTTCATCACCCCCAGCACCTCAGCCCCCCCCCCAGCACCCTCAGAGCTTCCCATTCGCCCCCAGGCACCCTTCAGGACCCTCAGAGCCCCCCAAAACCCCCCAGCACCTTCAGAGCTCCCCATTGCCCCCACCACCCCAGCCACACCAACACTCTCCAGGACCTTCCAAGGCCCCCCAGCACCCCCTCAGGGCCCCCCAGGACCCTCAGAGACACCCAAGGCCCCCCAGCACTCCATTGCCCCCCAAAACCCCCACAGCTCTTCAGGGCCCACCCATGCCCCATCACCTCAGAGCCACCAGTACCCCCAGGGCCCACTCAACCTCCCCGGCACCCCACCACCTCCGGGCCCCCAGCACCCACCGGGCCCCCCCCGGCTCCTCAGAGGCCCCCCCCGGCCCTTTCCATCACCTTCCCGTAGGGGGCAGCACTGCGCATTTCCCGGGGCGCTGCCCCTTTAAGCGCCGCTGGCGCCTCCCCTCCGCGCATGCGCATTGGCCAATCAAACGGGCCGGCCGCAGCAGCCCGCCCTCTCGCGCATGCGCATTGCCCTCGCGCCGGCCTGCGGGAGAGACGCGGGCTCCGCGGGGGCTGCTGGTACCGGAAGTGACGTAAAGCAGCGTCCGGTTTTGGGGGGGGCCCCCCCTCTTCCCTCCTTTCTCCTCCTTCTCCCCAACAAACGGGGTCGTCGGCGGGGCCTGGGCCTCGGTGAGTGCGGCCTGCCCGAGGGGGGGCTGTGGGGGAGACAGCGGGGCTGAGGGATCTGTGGGGCAGAGGGAGTTAGGGGGGGCCTGTGGGGCAGAGGGAGTTGGGGGGGCGGGCTGTGGGGCAGAGGGAGTTGGGGGGGGGGGGCTGTGGGGCAGAGGGAGTTGGGGGGGGGCCTGTGGGGCAGGAAGGGTTGCAGGGGGGCCTGTGGGGCAGGAGGGGTTGGGGGGGGCTGTGGGGCAGAGGTAGTTGGGGGGGGCTGTGGTGGCACTGGTTTGGGGTGCTGTGGGGGGAGGAATAGGGTTTGGGGGTGCAGTGGGGGCTGTTGGACAGAGGCTGAGGTATGGGGGGGGTGGGATGGGGCGTGTTGGGAATTGGGGGCTGCTGGGTCGATGGGAGTGCGTTTGGGAGGTGTCAGGGGGGGGAAGGGCTGGGGCCTGCCTTTGTGTTTGTTGGGCTGGAGGGGAGTGTGTGGGGCCCTGGCTGGGGGTGGCCTGGGTGCCCCTGGCAGGGAAATGTGGGCAGGGGGGGACAGGAGAGAGGAGGGGGGCCGTGGGACCGGGGCTGGCGGGGGGGGGGGGCCTGCAGAGGAGGGTGTGCTTACATACAGACAGGGAGGCTGAAGAGGTGAGGGCGGGGGGCGCTGCGGGAAGGGGGGAGGGTCTGTGAGCGCTGCTGTTGGGGGGGGGCACGCTTGAAAATAACGGAGACTGGGTGCGTTATCACCAGGTCCAGCTCGAAGGGGGGACGTGGGGGCTGTGGGCCTGGGCAGAGGAAACTGCGGGGGCTGGCTTTGGGGCTGGGTGTTATAAAGTTCCTTAAACACCGCAGGCAGGGGAGGAGGGGGGGGCTCCTCTGGGCTGCTGGGTGAAGCTGAAGCTGGGACAGACTGGGAGAGGCACCGGCGTGGTTCTCCTCCCGGGTCAGGCTGAGGACTGGGAATGGCTCCGCGGGGTTTGCGGAGGGGAGGGCGCCGAGGTGGGGAAGCGCAAGGCTCCGGCGTTGAGCCGGGTGGGACGGTGTCTGGGAGGAGCTCAGAGGAGACGTCAGGAATCCCTGGCTGTCCTGCGATCCTCTGGCTCCACAGCGTGCTTGCCCTTGGGTTATTTTAGGCTCCTTGTGATGTATATATAAGCATATATAAGACTTTTTTTTGTGCCTGACTTTAAAAAATTGGAGCTTTTGCTCTTGCCAGCGCTGTGCCTCGGAGGCTGTGCTACAGCAGTGGGGTCTCACCGGCCTTTTCTCCCCCCTCTGTGGTGTCAGGTGCGGCAGAAATGGATTCCCAGGAGATCAAAGAGCTGCAGCAAGAAGTGATGGAGGAGCTGGGAATCTCCATGGAGGAGCTCCAGGATATCATTGACAAAGAGCTGGAGAAGTTCGAGTGCGTGAAGCAGAGGAAGCAGCAGCTGGAGGAGCTGGAGAAGTGCGTGAAGCAGAAGGAAGAAGAGGTGGCTCGCGTTGACCGGCTCTTTGATGACGCTTCGAGGTGGGAATCGCAGCCACGTGTCGGAGCTGGGGCTCGGAGCAGAGGAGGGGGAGAAGGGGTGGCAGAGCCCCACGTCTGGAGTGCTGCCCGTTTCCCTTCGCTGTAGGCTGGGGCTGTGGTTCTGCATGGGTTCCTTTGAGTGTGGTTACTGAGGGATAATTAAAATGATTCTCCTGTGGCTTTAAACCCTCGGTGTGAATGCTCTTCCCTCACCTCGTCATGGCTGTGTTTAATTAGCCGCTCCCCGGCGGTCAGTTCCTGTTTCTGCAGCGCTGTGGGAGGTACGGCTGGGCTCACCTTGTCTTCCCCTGTCTCTGCCCCTCTGCGTTTCCCCAGAGCCATTGATAAGTGTGAGATACTGGTGAAGGACCTGTACTCCAAGCTGGGCCTCCAGTACCGCGAGAGCAGTTCGGAGGATGAGGACTCGGCTGCCAAGCCCATGGAAGTAATCGAGATCCCGGATGAGGATGACGATGATGTCATGAGTATCGACTCGGGCTGGAAGCACAGTTCAGTATTTCCTTGAGGGCCTGAGGGGGAGGGCTGGAGCGTGTCCCGAGGTGGATGGGAGTGAGAGGGGTCGGAATAAGGATCCCATTGGCCATCAGCCACGCTGGGCTGTGAGAGGAGAGGATCGGGGAGGAAATGCGGTTACCTGGTGAGGAACATCACCGCTTGCGTGGTCTGCTGGGGCCCATAACGATTCCATGGTTCCTGGAGTCCCAAACTGGGAATTCTCCCTTTTCCCACCTGCCCGACTGTTGTCCCCATCAAACGCTGCCCCGGCGGGAGCTGCCCCTCAGCACGTTGTGTGTCTGGAAAAGGGTTTAGTGAAAGCCTGGCTCGAGGGGATTCCTCGACAGGGACAGAGAAGGCTTCTGAATGGATCGTTTTCTCTGTTCCGTCTTTCAGTGACATAACTAGGATGGATTTTTTTCCTCCCCAAGATATTTTAAACCACTTTTTTCTCTTTAAACACAGGTGATAGTAGTTCCAGAATCTCAAAGGATCAGACTCTGGTGAGTTGGAAAAGACCTGACTATAGTGTACTTTTGGGAGAAAAAAAAAAAGAAAAGGTTCTTCAGTATCTTCTTTCTCTTTCCTTCCCTTCAGCTGCGGGAAGCCATGGCTGCAATGAGGAAGTCTGCCCAGGATGTTCAGAGATTTATGGACGCTGTGAACAAGAAAACAAACGCCCAGGATGCACAAAAAGGTCAGTGTCTGGGAGTTCCCTGGGGCCTGGGTGCCCTCACCCAGCTCCTGGCTGAGTCCTACACCCTACACCTACACGTTGGTAGAAAATAACCATTCTGTTTCCCCCCTGGAAAGATGCATTAGGATATATTGATTCCAAATTCCTATTTAAGACCTGTCATAAAGGACGTACAAGTGGTGCGGTTTCTATAACGTGAAAGCATTTTAATGCTGTTTCAGCCTCACTCGCTGGTTACTCCATCCGGTAAAACCGAGGCACTTAGGCTGGGGTAAAGGAAAGCTAAAGAGCGGCTCATCTCTCGGGTTCAACACATCTTCTCCCAATTCCAAACATCAAAGCAGGAGCCTTTGGGTGGTTTCTAACCCATTTTCTGGTGGTTTTTCCTTGGGCAGATGCACAGACCCCTCAGGAAACTGCCCAGCCCGTTGGCCCTGCAGCAGCCGGGGGTGATCTCAGCAATGACGGGGATCTCAACGTTGGCATGAGGATCCTGGGCAAGAAGAGAACCAAAACGTGGCACAAAGGGACTCTGATTGCAATCCAGACAGTCGGTACGTCCCGTGCTTCCTGCTGCGGTGTCTCGGGGCTGTCACAAAGCTTTGGGTGGGTGACACTCATCAGGCTTGGAGCAGGTCCCCTCCTCTGCCACCTGGAGCGAGCTGCGAAAGCAGCACAGCTCCACGATAACGTTTGACTTTACAAAATTATTTCTGAAAAGCTTTCAAATAACTGCTGAGCTTGGATGGGAATGGTACATAGCGTTGGATTTCTTCTGTGAAATCCCTTGGCTTTTCTTTACCCTGCCCCCTTGAAATGTCTTCCAGCTGCTGGTAAGAAGTACAAAGTGAAATTTGACAATAAAGGGAAGAGCTTGCTTTCTGGCAATCACATCGCTTACGACTATCACCCCTCGCCCGAGAAGCACTACGTCGGCAGCAGGGTTGTGGCGAAATACAAAGACGGGAATCAGGTTTGGCTGTACGCTGGCATCGTGGCTGAAACCCCAAACGTAAAGAATAAAGACAGGTATTAATTCTCCTCCGCAGTCATGTATCCTTCTCTCTTCTTTGTTTTGGTTAGTTTTGGTTTGGTTTTAGGAAAAAAAGCAAAGAAAAAAGGTCTATTTGAATATTTGCTATTGAGAGCACTAAATTCTTTTCTGCCCTTTCCGTGGATGAATGTTGTTTCTTTGGTCTTTCTTATTCTGAAGGCTCTGGGCGGAGCCTCCACTCGATTCCTCCTGTCCCCGAGTCAGAAATTGTATCTGGTGGCTCATTCAAACGATCACACGGGTGTAAGTCTGCGCTGCTCAGGGCATAAAAGGCAGCGTTGGGAAATGTGAGCCCTGGTGAGCGCCAGCAGCGCTGCCAAAGCGCTTGGGGAGAAGGAGCAGCAGGTCTAAAGCAGCCTCTTCAGTCACCTATAAATAAGGGGCCGGGTTCCTTCCACCCTGTGGTTTAGGCTTGTGGTCTCTCTGAGACTCGTAAAGGGCGTAATCGCCCTGTTTGTTCCAAATGGGGACCTGCCATAAATGCCTAATTGTGTGAAGTTCTGTCTGATACGTGTTTAATAACTGAAAATGAACTGCATTTATTACTCATATTGCAAGTTTGCTCCTCCTGGCAAGGCTGGCTGTAACACTGATCTTTCATAAGGCAACCTTTATCCGGCTCCGTGTCCTCAAGTTGTTGTTCAGAGGCGGGCAGTGCTCAGCGGGTGCCGTATCCAGCCCTGGGGGTGTCCCCGTCCCAGCTCCCCGTCCCCAGCGGGCACCGGGAACTCTCTTATGCCCCCTCCTGTCTGCAGGTGGAGCCCTGGAGGTGTCCCCAGCTCTCTCCCTGTGGTTCGAGTTATGGTGTGCTGCTTTGTCCCAAGGGCTCAAAAAATACCTTTTCTTGCAGAGATTAGGAGCAATTAAACTGTCTTTTCTCTTCCTTCACCTCCTGTGGCCGAGGCGCAGAGGGAATTGAGTGGAGGGAGGGAGGCCTGGCTGGGCTGTGCCGCTGGGAAGCCTTTGGTTTGGCTTTGGGAGCACAGGGATAGCTCGGGGCAGGGGGAGAGCTGTTCTGAAACAGCCGAGGAAGTGGCAGTACTGTAAAACCCGTCATCTCCTGGCAGAAACGATCGCTTCAGTCTGTTCTCACCCACCGTGTCTGATTTGAGGGCCTTTGGGACGGGCGGGGGAACGGGAGCTGCATTTTATCCAGCTGCGTTGCTAATTCTAATTGCTAATTCCCACCTCCAACGCTTGTTCCCTTCGCTGCTCTCCAGGTTCCTGATCTTCTTCGACGATGGCTACGCTTCATACGTCAAGGAGTGGGAGCTGTACCCAATCTGCCGGCCGCGTGAGTGCTCTCTGCCTCTCCCGTGTCCCACCACTGAAACGGTCTGGGGAGCTTTTGGATCTATAAAAGAGCCTGGGCTCAAAGGCCAGGGGACAGACTGCGTGTCCCATCCGGTGCTGTGCCTCTAGACCTTTGCTTTGCCTAGGAAGCTGGAGGAAATAGTGATTTGATGGAGTGAGTGTGACTCCTTGCACTCTGGGTGCGTTAGCGTGGCTGGATGCCCTACCACCAAAAATCCAGCCGCTGAGGGTTGCTGCTTGACTCTTCTCATGTAAAAACCCATCTGGGATCTCTTGAAAAGATTCTCTTTGTAAGAGTCTTTCCTCCTCTTTTCTGAGCAGTGAAAAAGACCTGGGAAGACATAGAGGACGTTTCCTGCCGGGATTTCATCGAGGAGTACATCACAGCCTACCCCAACCGCCCCATGGTGCTGCTGAAGAACGGGCAGCTGATCAAAACGGAGTGGGAAGGGACCTGGTGGAAATCCAGAGTGGAAGAAGTGGACGGCAGCCTGGTCAAAATCCTCTTCCTGGTAGGGCAGCTCCCCTTCTCCCATTAAAGGCGGGGAAAGATGGGCTTAAACTGGAGTCTGGGGGGGGGGGGGGGGGGGGGACGACTGTTGGGCTGATCAAGTCCGGTTCCCTTGCTCGTGTCAGACCTGGAGCGAGCAGGTATTTTGTGTAATACTTAAACTGCCAATTTCTACGAGGGTGAGACTCCTTCCTTTGCACGAGGAAAGCTTCAAAATGCCTTTTAAAGCATTTTGCATGTGAAGTTTTAAAGTGGCAGATGAATAAGAAACAAAATCCATCCCCTGCAGGTGTTGTGTCCTGGTCCCTTCCTTGGTGGGAACACCCAGCCACGTCTTCTGTCCGAACACACCTGCTGGTCTGAGAAGCAGGAGGAAAATTGAGCAGAAGCTGCCATATTCTGCTTGCTCAGATTCCACAAATAGCAGAAAGGAATCAGACATGCTATCTGTGCCCGCTTGGCTCCCTTCCCGTCTCGATCACGGCGGAGCCGTGGGGCTGGGGAGACGTCGTGCACTTGCAAATTCAACCTCCCTGTCCTGGAGCAGATTGGCTTTGTGTTAATTTGTCTTCCCGAGGGAGCCTGCTTTTCCAGCAGTGCCTCGTTAGCCAGCTGTTGGGCTAAAAACACAACTGCATTTGAAGTTTGTGCTCCTGGTGTTTCTAGATTTGGGTTGTATTCAGTGTTCCCCCAGCCGTGATGGATTCCTGCCTTTGGCCGTGGTCTTTTGAGTGCCTCCAGCTCAAGGCTTTCCCTCTTTTCCGTCGGATCCTTCTCACATAAAAGCTCACCGCTGCCTCCCAGGCCGATACGGTACCTCTGGCAGCTCTTGCCGTAGGTGCTGTGAGTGTCGCCTTCTCCTTGCTGCAGGATGACAAACGCTGTGAGTGGATTTACCGGGGTTCCACGCGCCTGGAGCCCATGTTCAGCATGAAAACCTCCACGGCCTCCACCCAAGAGAAGAAGCAAAGTGGACAAGCGAGGACGCGTCCCAACGTCGGTGTGTGGCACCTTTAACGTGTATCCTGGAATTCAAGTGAGCTCGTTGCGGGTTGGCGGGGGCGGGTTTTGGTTTTTGTTTGGCTTTGGTGGGGTGGGGTGGGTTTGTTTTGGTTTTTTTTAGCAGAACTCCAGGAGATTTAAGATTTACAGTAGGCTTTTTTTTCTCCTTGGCATAAAGATGCCACAAAACCAGAGTGCGGTTGTGTGGAGTGGTCGGAAGCTGGTTGGGGTGACTGGCTGTGACTGGAGGCTCAGCCGGGGACCCGGCGTTAATTGCAAACGCCTTTGGGGACTAAATGAATATTTTGTGGCTGGTGCAACGAACTTTGGTTGATGGTGGAGACTTTTCCTGTTGATACTTTCGCTTTTTGCCCTTCCCCACTAGGCGCTGTGAGGAGCAAAGGGCCTGTGGTCCAGTACACGCAGGATTTAACGGGAGCTGGTACCCAGTACAAACCTCTAGAGCAAATGCAGGCGGCCTCGCTGGCTGCACGGTCCGTTTCTCCGCCACCCCCTGAGATGGAGTAAGTACTCGAGTCAGTTCTCTGCTTCCACCACTGCCTCCTCTTGCCTTTCCTCTCCAGCGCTCGGCTCTTTCAGGCACCACCCTCTCCGTGGTAGAGCAATCCTCAGGTGCAGGTCTCCTCCGTGGCTTTGTTTCCTGGTTACACAAACTGGTTTTAGTCAGGCTTTCAGGGGACAGTCTAGATAAAAGCCGCTGGATGAATAATTGGGGGCGGGAGAGCTGAACAGCCCAGTGCCCCCTGAGCCAAGTGCTGTGTTCTTACGCAGGGCTAAAGCTTCGCACTTGATTTATTTCCAAGTTAGAAACGTTTGCTGCTCCTTCTCTTCCCAAAATCTGAATTGCTCCCTCGTGTCACGATCCAGGCACTGGCCCCCGGCTGCCTTGTTTTCCTCCACTTGGACTGACCTGCTCGCAGACCTCGATGGCTTACGAGGCACTGAGAACTCGGGACCGGTGGCTGGGCTCAGTGGTCACGCACCAAACCTGATAAACCTAAGCCACGGCCAAGTCGCCCACTTGCCCCGTGCCACCAGGGGCCCAAGCGGGACCTTCCTGGAGGTGCAGGCTAGTGCCGAAGGAGGCCTGGATGAAGGAGGAACTCGGCCTCGTGATGAAGGGAACAACACCGGGGTACCTGAGCACGTGCTCTGGGACTTTAATAACTTTTCAGGGGAGAGAGACGCTGCCCCGGTTCATTTTTGCCACCAGTGTGGATTTCCCATCCGAATCTGTGGACGCCTGGTCCCCTGCCAGCACGTCTTCTGCTGCGACTGTGCCTTGCTGCATGGGCAAAAGGGAGAGAGGAGATGTCCCAGCTGTAAGGAGCCCGTGCAGCACGTGAATCTCTATTTCCCGGATGCTCTCTAGGCGTAGCAGCATCTAAGAAACCCTGCCTGCCCCCAGCCTCGGGTCTCAGGAGGGGGTTCCCAGTGCAGTACGACCCCTTCTGCCCCTGGATGTTGGGGGCTGACTTGGAAACGCTCCCCCTGTGCCGTTCTGACCAAGACTTGAGAATCGAAGCCGTAATAGCCTCGTTCCTCGTCTCTTACGTGACCAAGAAGAGAGGCCAATGCTGAAGGAGGGGTGCTCCAGTGAGAGAAGGACAACAGCAGCTCCTCCGTCGTCAGTCTGGGCCCCAGCCGGGAGCAGAGGGAGAGCTCTGGGGCTGCTGCGCTGAGGCGAGGGCACCCTGAGCCCTCGGGGCTGGAGGAAGGATGTGCAACGAAGACGATGGAGTTGGACTGGGGCGACCAGCCAGCCTGGGTCGTGTTGGCTGACCAATCTCTCCTTTTCCATTTCACAGTCGTTACAGGAAACACTTTTTTTTTTTTTTTTTCCTCTCCCCACGAAGTCTTCAGGATCTTGTTTTCCGATCCGATACAAGCAGACACTACAGATGTTTCCCTGCCCTGCCCTTAAAGCATGAACTGCTTAAAGACGGTTCTTTTTTAACGTTGACTGAAGGCAGCATGCTCTGTCCCTGTCCCCGCTGTCCCGAGGGACGCTGTTGGGTTAAAAACACATTGGTTTTAGATCATTAAAACTGGGAGAATGCTTTCTTCACTCCGGTGTTTTGTTTAGTCTGAGGAAGGCCTGGTTCTCTTCCCTCTCTGCTCTCGCTTTCAGCTTCTATGGTGCCAGGGAGCTGCTCTCAGCCTTTTCTGACTCTTTCAAGCCCGCTGGTAGAAGCATTTTTTCCTCTTGAGATGTGCGTTAACACCTTGCTTTTAAGGCAGATGTTTGCAGAAACGGTCGGTCGCCCCCCTCTCCTGCTCTGTCTCCCCCCTTTCTGCCCTGATAACACAACCGCGTTCTTCCACTTGTGGGGGAAAACCAGGGGCTGATTTGGGGTGGTTTATCTGTTTAATCGGTGTAAATGGGTTGAAAACCTCCGCTGGTGTTTTCTCGGAGCGTGAGGGTTGGTGTCTTCCAGGTGCCTCTCACCTCCCCGTGTCGTTCCTGGGGCTGCAGAGGTGTTTGGGAGCCCCTGGGGGCCCTTTCCTCCGCGATGTTATTACATTCCCCGGCACAATCTTATCTCGTGACTCGCTGCGGACAAAAGTGTCCTCAGAACTGGGTGTTCCTCCCCCTGCTCAGACCCGCAGCACTCAGTGAGCCTCTGCAAACTCTTGTTTCTGCTCTTGCAGGGGTTTCTTCACGTACTGGTTTGTCCAGCTTCTTGAAACACAAAGCCTTGGGCATCCTCGTTACGCTCCCTCTCGCCCTCGTGCCACAATTCCCAATAAATAGCAGTGTCTCGGAAGCCACTTTTAGACGTAGCTGAGTTGTGGCATTTGGTCGGGGTTGTTGCGGGATCGCTGCGGCACAAGGAGTCAGAAATGGGCTGATTTTCACACTCTTTAGGAAAAAAATCTCGGTTTTGCTGGGACGGGGCACTGTTGCTGACTTTCGTGGCGGAGTGTTATTTCGCCTGCCCCCCTCTGTCTAAATCCCAGCGGTCGCCTCAGGCTGTGCCTCTTGCAAATCGCCTCCCTTCCTCCCCCGTGCAGATGCTCCGACAGTCAACTGGCCCAGGCGAGAAAGCAAGTGGCCAAGAAAAGCACTTCCTTCCGTCCTGGCTCCGTGGGCTCCGGGCAATCGTCACCTTCGTCGCCTGTCCTGAGTGACACACCTCCGGCGGGAAGGAGCGGAGCGGCCCCGCAGCTTCGGTGAGCAGAGCTTCACACGAACCCCTGCGTCCCGGCGAGAGCTTGGGATGCTCCTTGGGTTTATTGTCTTGTGGACGGACGCCTTGATTCGCCGCCTTGTCCGGTCCTGAGCGTTTCTCTTCCTCTTGTTCTCCCTCCCAGACGGCCGTTCGTTACGTTTTTGTGGTTGGCTTGAGCTTGGAGGGTCTCTTATCGCTTCTGACCAGGGCTTACCCCAGTGGGACCCTGGCCAAAGCCTCCCACCCTGCTTGTTTTCAGAGGACTCCTGTTCCTACAAGCTTTCTGGGGCCGGGAGGGAGCTGCTTTTAATGTAAATCTGCAGGTGGCTTTTCCCCCGTGGTGGCTTTGTGACAGTCAGTCCCCAGCAGAGAAGCTGTTGATCCCGGTTCTGAGACCACAACCAGCTTGTGCTTGTTTCTGCTTCCCCGGCTCCGGTTTGGGGGAGTTTTTTGAGTTCTCTGCTGCTGGTAACACTCCCTTTGGGGCCTCCCAGGGGACGCCGGGGCTTGTGTCTAATTGGACTAAGTCCATGGGGGTGTCCCAGTGTGTAATTAGCAGCTGCTTTGATAAGAATTAACCCTCTGCTCTGCCCGGGAGAGGCCACATCTGGAGAACTGGGTCCAGTTCTGGGCCCCCGCTGGTTCAAGAAGGACAGGGAACTGCTGGAGAGGGGACAGCAAAAGGGCTGTGAGGATGATGAGGGGACTAGAAGATCTCTGCTGAGGAAGGGTTGAGGGACTTGGGTCTTTTTAGTCTGGAGGAGAGAAGACTGATCAATTCTTATAAATACTTCAAGGGTGGGTGTCAGGAGGATGGGGCCAGTCTTTTTCCAGTGGTACCCAGTGACAAGACAGGAGGAAATGGGCACAAACTGGAACAGAGGAAGTTCCATCTCAACATGAGGAGGAATTTCTTTCCTCTGAGGGTGGCAGAGCCCTGGGACAGGCTGCCCAGAGAGGAGGTGGAGTCTCCATCTCTGGAGACATCCCAAACCCACCTGGACACGATCCTGTGGGACCTGCTTTGGCAGGGGGTGGGACTGGGTGATCTCCAGAGGTCCCTTCCGTCCCCTACAATTCCATGATTCTGTGAATTACATGCCTGAAATCCCTTTGCAGTTTGAGAAAGCACCACTCTTCCTTAAGCTGTAGTTCCTCAGTCTGTCCCTGTTCCAGGCTCTCTGGTGGCCAGGCAGGCAGCGGCACAGCCCAGCCCTTCCACGGCATGATGGACCGCGTCCCCAACGAGCCCCCGTACCGAGCCCCGCTGGAGAAACTCTTCTACCTGCCCCACGTCTGCAGCTTCACCTGCCTGTCCCGCGTCCGCCCCATCCGCAGCGACCAGTACCGCAGCAAGAACCCCCTGCTCATCCCGCTGCTCTACGACTTCCGACGGATGACGGCCCGGCGGCGCGTCAACCGCAAGATGGGCTTCCACGTCCTCTACAAGACGCCCTGCGGGCTCTGCCTGCGGACCATGCAGGAGATCGAGCGCTACCTCTTCGAGACGGACTGCGACTTCCTCTTCCTGGAGATGTTCTGCCTGGACCCCTACGTGCTGGTGGATCGCAAGTTCCAGCCCTACAAACCCTACTACTACATCGCCGACATCACCAAGGGCAGGGAGGACGTGCCCCTCTCCTGCGTCAACGAGATCGACAACACCCCGCCTCCCCAGGTGGCCTACAGCAAAGAGCGCATCCCCGGCAAAGGGGTTTACATCAACACCAGCTGGGAGTTCCTGGTGGGCTGCGACTGCAAAGATGGCTGCAGAGACAAGTAGGTGACACCTCCTGGTGTCAGGGTGGGGGACGGGACCTGGACGGTCCTTCCTGAAACCACCCTGAAAACACCCCACGGTGGCCCCACTCTGGGCTTTGAGCCCTCACAGCTCTGCTGGGCCAGATGTGACTCCAGGTCAAGCCCATCTCTGTGTTTACACCTGCAGAAAGATGTGATTTCTTTTCCTTCCTGCAAAACCCATGGGTAAAATTAACTTCTGGGGCACGGGTGGGTGATTTTCTGTGTCTCTCTCTAGGTCAAAATGTGCCTGTCACCAGCTGACGGTCCAAGCGACTGGCTGCACCCCGGGCGGGCAGATCAACCCCAATTCGGGGTACCAGCACAAGCGGCTGGAAGAATGCCTCCCCACGGGGTGAGTGGAGTCTCCTCCTTCCCTCCCAAACACCAGCCCCAAAAACTCAGCCTCCGGCGCTATCGGAGAGGCGGCATTTCCCAGAGCTACGTGCAGATACAGAAAACCTACTTCTATTCTTGATTTATCTCCTAATTCCCGTCCCAGGATCGCTGTGCGCTGCCATAAATCCTGGCAGCCACACTCGCCCTGCTCTGAGGAGCTCTGAGCCGCTGCGAGTCCCTTTGCACCATCACTGGTACCGCACCAAGCCCTGGGGTACGGTTTTCTCGGGGAAAACATCACCCTTCTCCTTTCTTTTCAGCGTTTACGAGTGTAACAAGAGGTGCAAGTGCAACATCAACATGTGCACCAACCGCCTGGTCCAGCACGGCCTCCAGGTCCGGCTGCAGTTGTTCAAGACGCAGAACAAAGGCTGGGGCATCCGCTGCCTCGACGATATCGCTAAAGGCTCCTTCGTCTGCATCTACGCAGGTAGGATCTCGCCCCGCAGGCAGGTAGGAGCCTCTTCTCAGGGGCTGTGAGTGAAAAGCCGGTGCTTTTCCCGGAGGTCAAGGCATGTTCAGAGAGGAGTCTGCTTTGGTTGGGTTAAGGAGGGTGGAGGGAATAAGTGTTTGAAAAGATCTGGTGGTGTCAGGCCTGAGATTTCGGCTTTGTTTAGGGCAAAATGTAAACCCCAGGCATGAAGCTCTTCCTGTGCTTTAGGGGACGGGAAAGTGAGGACTCAGAGGAGGAACTTGCAGCACTTTGCCCCTTCCTTGCCCAGTTCCCAGACCCACGGCCAGGGGCTCGGGTCCCCGGGGCCGTTTCTGCCCGCGGAGGGTGGATCGTGTACCCGCTTCCTGTTGACACCCAACCCGTCGCTGGGACGTGGGCACGGAGGGATGAAATGCAGAAGTTGCCCAGTGTGGGTGCGTTAACTCTGAAACGAAACCAGCCACAGGCGAGCGCCTGAGCTCGGCTGCTCTGGTTTTCTTGCCCTTAATATTCCCTCCGCGCTACGCCCTTCACCTGCAGCCCTGCAGAGGAGAAGCTCTCGCCCCGTTTGAGCTGCTCTTCGGAGGTTTCCTTGGCGGAAGCCTGGGCGTTAGCGACGGCCCGCTTTAAATCAGCCATGTGCTTCAGGTTTTCATTCCCTTGAGCATTAGGGTCATACGTTGTCCTTTCCCAGCCCAGCTTTGGGATAAGGTGGTGTCGGTCCTGTTTGCTCCTCAATCAGCTCTCGGGGAGGGTAAAATTCATGGGGTAGGAACGTCAATCCTTGGAATACTCACCCTCGGTTTTCTCTTCCCCGCCCCCAGGGAAAATCCTCACGGATGACTTTGCCGACAAAGAGGGGTTAGAGATGGGCGACGAGTATTTCGCCAACCTGGATCACATCGAGAGCGTGGAGAACTTCAAGGAGGGCTACGAGAGCGACGCCAAGTGCTCTTCTGACAGCAGCGGGGTGGACCTCAAGGAGGAAGAGGAGGAAAACACGGGCACCGAGGAGCAGGAGGAGTCCAACGAGGACAGCTCTGATGACAACTTCTGCAAGGACGAGGACTTCAGCACCAGCTCGGTGTGGCGCAGCTACGCCACGCGCCGGCAGACCCGGGGCCAGAAGGAGAACGGGTTGTCGGAGACGGCCTCCAAGGACTCGGGGCTCACCCGGCAAATCAGCCACGAGGAGACGGCGGTGGCTGCCTCCTGTAAGCTCCCGGTGTCAGAGGAGACCTCCAAGAACAAAGTGGCCTCGTGGTTGAGCTCCAACAGCGTGTCCGAGGGCTTCCAGGACAACGACAGCGCCTCCTCCTTCAAGATGAGCGAAGGCAGCGAAGCCAAGGCTGGCAAAATGGACCTCGCCGGTGAGAGAGAGAAACCCTCCGCTTCTGCCCCGGGCAACGTGGACGGAGAGTCGAAGGCGTTGAAGAAAGATGTAAGGGAGGGCTGTGGGCCTGGGGGCTGAGTCTTGTCCCCTGCCTTGGGGACGCGGGTGAGGGAACAGAGATGTGTCTCAGCTGTGCTTTAGCTCAAATGGCTTCTCTGCCCCTACAACGTGACGGGGTGGTGTCCCTTGGTGTCCCCTTGCCCCGCTTACTCGGCTGCGGTGGGGCGGGGAGGTGTCTTCCCCCTTTGCTAGGGGAAGTTGTGGCGCAGGAGGCCACAAAGATGTCACCCAGTATGAGATGATGAGCTGAACATCTCTCCTGCCCTGGGCACCGCACCCTTGTGCAGCTCTGAGGTCGGGAGCCACCCCCCTGCCCGGGTTCCTGAGGTGACCCTGGAGGGTATTCGGATGGGGTGGGGACAAGGGGGACGTGGAGGTGGTCTCTGTCCCCTGGAGAGGGGACTCAGAGACCCACCGTGTGGGGTGTGGAAGGGGGTGGAGACCTGTGGTCTTGGCCCTTCTGGAGCACCCCCTGGACCAGGTGTCACACTGGGTGGTGGGGACACCCAGGGTGGTGTTTGGGGAGCATTTCCACAGAAAGGCTGAAGATTTCTCCCAAAGGGAGAGACTTTAACCTCCTGTCCTTCTCCCCTCTGCAGGAACCCGACGATCCAACCAAAATCCCCGGGTAAGGCTCATTAAATTGCATTTTCCTGCTTTTTATTCCCAAATGAGTGAGTTGCTGCGACTCTGGGGCTGCCCCTGAGCTCTGTTAGTGCCACCGCCAGCGTGAGCTGGGAGCTCGGGAGGGTTTGGGGACGGGAGGCTTGTCCGGCTCCCAGGAGCTGCCATCGTCACCCGCTCTCGTCCCCCCCGCCGCAGGCTGAGCGACGTGGGACGGCTGTACGGCTACAACCCCAGCCCCCCCAAGCTGGAAGGGATCCGCCGGCCCATGAGCAAGACGGCGCTGCTGCAGAGCAGGCGGCATTCGCTGGCCCCGCAGCCCACCACCGACGTAAGCCCCCACCCTCCGGGCTCCGCACCCCGGGCCTGGCGCTGCCCCAGTTCCAAACTGGTTTGAGAAAGGCCTCGAATCTCCCTTTGGGTTGTTTCTCTGCCTTTTTCATTCCCAGTTGAGCACCAGCCCAGGGCTTGTAGTTCGTCGTTGTGATTTCCTGGAGGGGGGGGTGATTTTCTTCAGCCACGGGGAGGGGGGTCTTTCGTAGTTCTGAAAACCCCAAAGAAGAGGACAGCGTGGTGCTGGGCCAGGGGTTATAGCGGGATTTTGCATTCCCAGCACACCGGGGACCCACTGCTCGGCAGAAGCCGTCCTGGGGGATGCTCTTTGCTTTTTTGGGGGTCTTCTCCCTTCCTTGCAGAGCCCAGAGCCCCTCGTGGGGCAGGGTCGTGAATCCCTGGCAGTCTGGGTGCTGCAGGACCCCCCCTGAGACCCCGCTGCCGTTTCAAGAGGGGTTTCTGCTCCGATCGCAGCGTCTGCACGTGCCGTCCCCTTCAAAAGGGCTTCCTGGGGCAAAAAAGAGAAGCAAAATGCTTCTGGGGGAAAAAAAGGGAGCCCTGAACGTCGCTTGGGGAGGGATAGAGCGATGGAGAGATGCTCTGCCCTCACCCGGGGGCTGTTACTGCCTCCCCGCAGGACGTGCTGACCCTCTCCAGCAGCACGGACAGCGAGGGGGAGAACGGGCAGGCGGCGGCGGGACAGGCCCAGGGCACCACCAACGACAGCGACGACATCCAGACCATTTCCTCGGGCTCCGAGGAGGAGGAAGGGGACGACAAGAAAAACCTCTCGTCTGGGTCAGGTGAGGGGAGCGGCCGGGGGAGGAACAAGGGCTGGGAGAGGGACGGGCAGAGACAGAGCGAGAAATTCCAGCCAGAAGCCCCCAGGAAGGGGCTGGGGAGGACGTAGGAGCCGAGAGCGTGGTGTGTCCTGCTCCAGGCACCTCTGAGGTCTCTAAGGACCCGAGGTCTGAAGCTTCTCCTTGTGCTGTTTGAGACGTATCCACAAAACCCAGTCCTCCAGAGTAGGTATTTGTGGATATTTAAGAAAAAGCAACCGTGAGGCTTGTTATGGTGGGTCTCCAGGCTCCCCTGGGCCGAGCCGAGAGCTGGGAGAGTCCCAGGAGCGCCCCCCCCCAGGGTGGCATTTTAGATCTGGGCTGCGTCCCCAAGGGGTTTGTCACCCCCGTGTGAGAGAGGAAGAGCCTTTTTTGGGTGTGTGGGGTTCCTGGAGAGCGACAGCAGCCCCCTTTGCCCCTCTGCGGCGGCAGGTCCGGTGAAGAGGCAGGTGGCGGTGAAATCCACCCGGGGCTTCGCCCTCAAATCCACTCACGGCATCGCCATCAAGTCCACCAACATGGCAGCGGCTGAGAAGGGGGAGAGCGCGCCCGTCCGCAGAACCACCCGCCAGTTCTACGACGGGGAGGAGTCCTGTTATATCATCGACGCCAAACTGGAAGGGAACCTGGGCCGGTACCTCAATGTGAGTCACCCTCGGCAGGGAAGGGACGTTTTTGGGGTGACCTGTCCCTTCAGGGGGCCGCTTCCTCCCCAGGACTGGATAAATACAGTGAAAAAAGTGGGGAAAAGAGCAGGACTGGGAGGATTATTATTTCACTGAATTTCACTGAATTTTTGAAGAGTTGGAAGGGACCATAAAGATCATCCAGTCCAACTCCCTGCCGAAGCAGGGTTGCCCAGAGCGTGTCAGAGCGTGGTACTCAGGGCTGCATCCAGGTGGGTCTTGAAAATCTCCAGAGAAGGGGACTCCACACCCTCCCTGGGCAGCCTCTTCCAGGGCTCTGGCACCCTCACTGGGAAGAGGTTCCTCCTCACGTTGAGATGGAACTTCCCATGTTCCAGCTTGTGCCCGTTGCCCCTCGTCCTGTCACTGGGAACCACTGAGAAGAGTCCGGCTCCGTCCTCCTCCAACCCACCCTTTAGATGTTCAATAAGGTCTCCCCTCAGCCTTCTCTTCTCCAGGCTGAAGAGTCCCAGCTCTCTCAGCCTTTCCTCATCGGGGAGATGCTCCAATCCTTGAATCATCCTTGAATATTTGATTTTTTTTTTTTTTTTTTTTTTTCCCCTCCCTGAGTGAAATGGGGCGGCTGCTCCGTCCCCGTGACGCAGGACGGGCTGGCTCAGTCCTTCCAGCGACCGTTACCTTTGCGAGCCTGGGTTTTCTGACTCATCCCCGGGGAGGGGGAGGGAGGGAGCAGCGGACAAACGGGGAAGGCGGCGTGTTTATAAAAGCCTTCGCGTTTCACCGCCGGCTGGTGCCGCGGGGACTGGCTCACCCCCTGCTTCTCCCCTCCCTCTCCCAGCATAGCTGCAGCCCCAACCTCTTCGTGCAGAACGTTTTCGTGGACACGCACGATCTCCGCTTCCCCTGGGTCGCCTTCTTCGCCAGCAAGTGAGTCTCGGGGGCAGGGGGGGGGGCCCGGGGAAGGGCTTTTTCGAGGGAACACGGGGCTTGGCCGGAGCCAGCTCCCCCACACGGGGCTGGGTCTTTTCCTCCTCTTGGGAACCTCCCGCGGCGGGGAGAAGATGGGAGACGAGTTGGGCGAGGACCTCTCTTCCTGCGGTGGAGATCCTGCTGCCGTTTGCGTCGCTTTTAGGGGTGCAAAGGGGGAGTGAAGCGGGGGGGGGGGCAGGCGGCTGCCCGGCTTGTTTGGGTCCCGAACCTCCAGGCAGCCCCGGGCGGGGGGTGAATCCCTGCCACGTGCCTCTCGGGCACCGCGAGCGCGGCCTCTCCTCCTGCGGAGCCCCACGGGAGTGATTCACGGGGGAACTTTGTCCCTTCGCTGGCGGCGGCCGCAGCGGCTGCTTCACCCTTGTCCCGGGGGAGGCGGGAGGGGTCACAGGGAAGCGTTTTTCCCTGCAAAGAGGGGCTCCAGCTCCTCTTCCTCTTCCTCCTCATCCTCCGCTTCCTCGGTGTGGTCTTTTCTCCCAGCTTGTGCTGCTTCTTTTATTCCCCAGGAGGATCCGGGCCGGCACGGAGCTGACCTGGGATTACAACTACGAAGTGGGCAGCGTGGAAGGCAAAGAGCTGCTGTGCTGCTGCGGGGCCATCGAGTGCCGGGGGCGGCTGCTCTGAGCGACCCCCCCCCCCGCCCCCGGGTCCCCCGTAACCGCGGGCTTGGTGCTGACCTGCCCTTTGGGAGGGCGAAGTCTCTCCTGGAGAGAGGGGGGGTTGATGAACAGTAACCGCGACGAGGCCGAGTAACGAGGGGCTTCGGCTTCTCCCGGTCACTTGAAAACCACGGATGGACACGGGACAGAAGCGTCACGCGTGTGACGGCTACAGGGCGGGGGCGAGCTGGGCTTCTACCGCGTCCCAGGGGCTACCGTCACCCCCCCCCCCGGGGGACAGTCTGTCCCCCCCGGCATCGCCGGAAAAACCACACGCCAAGCCTTTACCTGCCCAGGCGGCCGGTCCCGCTCCCTGCCACCCCCCCCGCCCCCTCGGGCACACAAATCCCTGGGGTTTTCCAGCAGAAAATGCTTCACGGGGGGGGGGGGGGGGGGGAAACGGAGGGACAGACGGACAATGGACAGAGCCGGTGCCGGAGGAGATAAAGCCCGGTGGGAGCAAGCGGACCAATCTGGAGTTATAGCGGCGCTGTGGATTTCAGTGAAAGAGGAAAAAAAACAAAAACAAACAAACAAAAAAAAAACCCCAAACCCAAGCATCTGTCTTCGACTGTGACACGTTGTAAAGAATCTTTTCGATGTTAAAAAGCAATAAAGTCTGGTTTTTATAGTAAAAAAAACAAAAAGCCGGGAAAAAAAACTGCCCTGAAGTTTAGACAGAGGAAAAAAAAAAAAAAAAACCAAAACAAAAAAACCCCACCTTGAAAGAGCAGGATTTTACCAGTTTGTCCCCGTTTCCAGGGTCTGGGCAGGAAAAGGGCTGGAGGCGGATGGGCCGGGGGGGGGGGTGGGGGGGGCACCGTGTGTGTCCCGTTCCCCCCCCGGTTTTCACCTTCCAGCAAAACAAACGCTCATTAAATCCCCCGCTCATTAAAGCAGGTTGCGCGTTCCCTGCTGGGGAGTGGGTTTGACGGTGGCTGCTTTCTATTCCCCCCCCCCCCATTCCCCCCCCCGGACAAACTTTGGGGCTCAAAATACTGGAGTTTGGTTCAATTCCAGCGCCGGGGGTTTTGGCTGCGACAACCTCGGACCCGACTCCATCGACCCAAACCCGGGGGGGGGCAGCTGGACACGGCCCCCACAAGTAAAACTCAGTATTTTTAATTCCTCCCCCCCGGCAGGAATTCCCAATTTCAAATATTGGGGTTTGGCTTTTCTTTGGGGTTTTTTGGGCAAAACCCCCCCTGTGGCTCCAAAGGGCCCAATAAACCACCGGGAAAAGGGATAAAAGAGGCAGATTTTCTTTTTTTTTTGTTTTAAAAATTTGGAATTAAAACCTCCCGTCACCCGAAGGGCAAAAAAAAAACTTTTTTTGAGGTTCCAGCAGCCACACACCCCCCCCCCCCCCCACCCCCCCCCCCGTCCCTGGGGCACCCAAAGGCCACCACCCCCCGCTGGGGCACACGCATCCCCCCCCCCTCACACAAGGGAGGCTTTTTTTGTAAAATAACCTTT
This sequence comes from Numenius arquata, assembly GCF_964106895.1. Classification (NCBI taxonomy): domain Eukaryota; kingdom Metazoa; phylum Chordata; class Aves; order Charadriiformes; family Scolopacidae; genus Numenius; species Numenius arquata. The sequence continues at coordinate 410,110 of NC_133602.1, read as the reverse complement.
TTTTTTTAAAACCAAAACAACCTTCCTGAAGCCTCCGCCAGCTCCGGTTCCAGCCCCAACTCCACCTGAATAGCGGCTTTGTCATCCCTGGGGGGGGCCGAAGCCCACGTTCCCCCCCCCCCAGCCTGGAGCTCCTCTCTCTGGAGCCGTGGATGGAGGGGAGAGAAAAAACAAACAAACATACAAAAGCATCAAAATACCCCAAATCTGCCCAATTTTAGCCCTGCCCCAACGGAAGCTGACGGAGCCGCACCAAACCCCCCCCCCCCCAGCCCCCCCCCCGGGGCCACAGAAGGCACCTGGAGCCCTTCCATTTTTTTTTACCGAAGTTTATTAGTTTTTAACTTTTAATATATTTAACCTTTTATTTTTTTTAAAAAAAAAAAAAAAACAAAAACAAACGAAAAAAAAACCAACAAAACACGTTTTGGTCTGACGTCGGTTAATGGTCCTTCCCCCCCCCCACACCCCATCGCACGCCCCCCCCCCCGGCACTGGGAAGTCTCACCGCATCCCGGGGGGGGGGACGCGGGAGGCAGAGCCGAGCCCGGCTCCTTCCGGCTTCCAAATAAATAGAGAGAAAGGGGGAAAAAAAGGGAAAAAAAAAAAAAACAAACCAAAACCCAAAATATCAGTTGCCAATTTGTCCTGTTTGGGGCGGGGGAGGGACCGGGAGAGGCCACGGAGACTCCAAACCCATTTCCAGAAGGGAAAGGAGGGGATTAAACTCCTCCGTGAGACACCAGCAGCGACTGAACCCTGCTCCGAGCCCCCCCGGGAACTCCCCAAGTGTCGTCCCCCCCGTCACTTCCCAAGTGCGTGTCCCCCCCCCGACCCCGTCCCTCGGCCACCAAAACCCCCAGGACTCAACCCATTCCCCGCTCCCAACCCTCCGGGGGCGGCGGAGCAGGGCTCGGGCCAGGGAACCAGGGAAGGGCTTTTTCCCGGGGTGTGAAGGGGGGGGGGGGGGGGGGCTGCAGGATGCGCTCCCCCCCCCCCCCCCAAGAGGGAAACAGGGGTGGGGAATAACGTGGGGCTGGAGCCGGGGGGGGCTGCGGGGAGGGAGGACGGTGGGAACCATCCTGGCTCTGCCCGTGCCGGGCACCGCGGCGGATTAAGGCAGTGGGTGAGAAAAGGCAGAAAAGGGCACCAACGGTGAGCGTGAGGTGGAGAAACAACCCCCCCCCCCCCATCCCCGAACCGTGCCCCCCCCCCCCCGCCCCCCCCTCAGAGGGTTCTCCGGGGTCCCGGTTTGCTCTGCCGGAGCGGGGAGGGGCGAGGATGGAGGGGTCACGGGGGACCTCGGCACCCGGCGAGGGTGGCATCGGTGGGATTTGGCGTCTCCCGGGTCTGGTGTCCGTCCGTCCCCCCCCCCCTCCGGCGGCCCCCGCGGGAAGGAGGGCGCTCAGTCGGTTTTGCGGTGGTTGTTGTTGAGGACGGCGTGGCCGTTGGAGAGGGGCCCGTTCTTCGCCGCCTCCTCCTCCTCCTCCGAGTTGTCCGTCTCTTCCCGGTCGCTCCTCTCGTCCTCCACCACCTGGGGGGGGGGGGAAGGGGGGAGGAGAGGGAAAGGGGAGGGGGGACTCAGTGACACCCCCTTGTCCTGCCGTGCCTCAGTTTCCCCCTCCCCACCAAGGGCTCTCCAGGACTCGGGGTTTGGGGTGGGGAGGGGGTCTCCATCGCAACCCCCCGCCTCCACCCTGCTCCGGGGGGTGACCCGCACCCTCTATCCCCCCCCCTCCTCATCTCCCAGGAGCCCCCAGCCCCCCCCTCTTGCCTTTCCAGTTATGAACTTCTGGGCCATGCGGATGATGAGGTAGGCCCAGAAGACGTGCAGCGACTGCAGCACCACCATCATGAAGTTGAAGAAGTAGTAGCCGAAGAAGGCGGGGTAGAGATCCAAGGGATAAACCACGGTGCAGTGCATGATCCTGCCGGGGGGGGGAGGGAAAAAAAAAAAAAAAAAAATAATCAAAAAAGCAGCTCCCTCAGGGGCAGGGACCACCATCCTGCCCCCAGACCTGTGGGTGTCCGTGTCCCCCCTCAACTCCGTGCCTCAGTTTCCCCACCCCGCGGCCCCGGCGCTCACCAGAAGGGCAGGATGACCAGGCGGGTGACGATGAAGACGGCGGCGAAGACGATGAAGATGTTATTGCAGGTGTTTCTCCAGCCGGCGTAGTTGAACATCTTGGCGGACTGTGGGAAAGGGGGAAGACAAAGGGGGGGGGGTCAGCTGGGGGCGGGGGGGGGGACACGGGACAGGGCCGGGGCCGTGGTGGGGACGGTACCTCCAGGAGATAATCCGAGGAGTCGTGCAGGGCCATGATGAGCGTCCCCGCGCGGATGTAGTTGGCGAACCAGGAGAAGCTGATGAGGATGATGGTGGCGACGTGGTGGATGATTTGCTCTTTGAAGTCCTGGGGGGGGGGGGGAGCGGGGAGGGGGGGTGTTACCACAACCCGGCCCCCACCCCCAGCACCCCGATATCCCTCTCCTCTCGGCCCCCAGACCCCTCCCAGCCCAGGGGGCCCCAATCCCTACCACAGGGGCGAAGAAAACCCTGCTAGGATGTCCCCGTGGCTGCCCCCCCGGTCCTCAGAGAGCCCCCCCTGACCTCAGAGAGCCCCCCCCGACCTCAGAGAGCCCCCCCCCCGGTCCTCAGAGAGCCTCCCCCCTGCCGCAGCCCACCTTGCGCTTGACGTCGGAGGCGATGCTGAAGAGCAGGGACCAGTAGAAGGAGAGTTCGATCATGTAGTACCAGTACTGGGAGGGCAGCATGCTCTGAAAGCCAAGAGTCGGGCTGGGGGGGGATTCCTCTGTGTGCCCCCGGGGGGGGAGAGGGGGGTGTCCATCCCCTTCTGTGGCCACCAGCCAGATCCACGGGGACCCTTCTGCACCCCACGGTGTGCAACCCCCTCCCCATGCGTCAGCCAGACCCATAGGGGCGACAGAGACACCGTGCACCCCCCAGAGAAACCCTCTCACCCCCACCTGGGGACTCCGGTTCCCCCCCCCCCAGCATGGGGGGGGGGGGGGGGCTGTGGGAGGGCGATGGGACGGGGGCTCACCTGGATGGGGTATCCCTTCCACACCTCCCGGAGGTCGTAGAACCAGGGTTTCTGCGGGACACGGGGAGGGGAGAGAGAGAGAGAGGTGTTAGAGGGGGGGGCTGGAGGGGGGGGTCCAGGGAGGCGCGAGGGGGGGGGCCCAATACTTACATCCACTATGACAGCCATGCCAGCAATGAAAGCAATAAGGTAAAACGTGAATCGCCAACTGGAAAAAGGAAGCAGAGGGTCCTCAGAGGGGCACCGGGGCGAGGGAGGGAGAAGGACGGACCCACCGGACCCATATTTCCCCCCTCCCAGGGCAGCTCCCGGTCGTGTCGTGTCGTGTGTCATCCCCACCC